>NC_061115.1:71102168-71380216 GCF_002878395.1 Capsicum annuum | reverse complement strand
CCACTATGATCCACTTGGGCTCCACTATTAGAACTTTCAATATCACTTTTACCACTCTACGTACCATATCCACCTAGTTGTTCCACTGTTTGATAATTCTGCATATGAGAACCCTACTGTGGATGTCCTTGACAAAGATTGGTACTATCTCAATCATAATGACCAAGCTTTCTATAATCATAACATCTACTAACTATAATAGGTGGATAGGATATCCCAAAGAACTAGTACATTTACTATGACTTGAAAACCCAGAATAATAAACTTTAGACACTTGTACCAAATTTTGGCTACCATGACTAATATACCCAGAATAACTACTATCTGAAATCTATAACATTATAACATTAGGTTGACAATAATGAACACTACTGAGAATCCTCAACCCAAAGATAATGAACTACTAAAACTAATATATCTACGAGCTCTTTTTTCTCCATCACCTTAGCCATCATAATGGACGCCCTCAATGCTACTATAATGGTCCATTATCAACTAAAAGGTACCCCTAGAGGTCGCTAAATATATTGTAGCCAAATGAAGAGTGGTGGTTAATCTTTTCACAAACTTCATAATCTACTCCTCCTTTGATAAAATACTCATCAAGGCATGCCTATAAAGGGTATAGAACCTAGTCTCATACTCACTAACTATCATGGTACCCTAATTTAAGTCATTAAGCTCATATCTTAAATATTTATTAAGAAGGCCTCAGAGAACTACAACCATAGCATAAAAGGTAAGCCTGTTGGTATATAATCAATATATGATCTTAATAATTATTTCACTACCCTTACCATCTAAAAGGAAATATAATTCACACCATAAGAGTTAGAAAAAAGCAATAATGCAACCTTTCCTGACAATTGACTAGAAACTCATATGTATCAATCTCAGGGGCACTAAAAAACTTAGGAAGACCCAACCTAAAAAATATGACAAAACATTTCTACTCCTTAACCATTTACAACTTGTGGAACAACAAGTCTAACCATAAAAACATTAATATGTAAAGCCAATATTATAGTTGGTTGTACAATAGGAGAATCAAACACCTAAACTTGTACCTTTTTTGGAAGTTGATCTCCATCTCTAGTTTGAGATCTATCTGGAGTGACAGGTAAAGCTTTTATCGGAGCCATACCATTTAAGAAATTTCAGATTTGAACCATAGTATCACAAAATAGTAGGGTGGCTACAAAGAACTATAGAACCTGGGCTTACCCCATTCTCTCTTGCTAATAAGCTTTACCCTCAAACTAAAACTCTAGATAAATAGATGCCACCCTAGCATCTTCCCTAGTTTGAGATAAACCTCATGATGTACCTCTTATATGACCTCAACTCTTGTATTAAATCCTAGCTAGATCTTAGCATTAGGTGTATGTATATCACGCTCAATAGCAATTGATCTCACTCACTATCTATCAATAAAAGGAAACACAAAGTTAAGAATCCAAAAAGTGAAAAAAACCACATAATAAGGAATCAAGGAATATAATATTCCTAAGAATGTTCTATAGCCTCTCTAATATAGATATAGGCATTCTCATACTGATATGTATGGATCTACTAGAGACTTTCTCTTCTACTCATTAATACTAGCAACCCTAGTGTCAAGTACCAACTTGTGATGACCCAAAATCTCAAGGATCATGATAGCACATACCTAAACCAAATCATGGTAGGTAAGTGTAAACCCTTAAAAATTTCCATCATTTTATGTTTGACTTTCCTATGTTTGAAATATCAATTTTTTCATTTGAATTGTGTTTAAGGATATTAAAAGGGTAATTCAAGAAAGTTTAGGAATTCTTAGAGTGGGACCAGGGACAGTTTAGGACCCCGAGGCAGTAGGGGTCTACAATATAAGCATACAACACAGGTCAACCTCCATATTTTTGCCGTGTCACGGAGGCTACCCTCTATTATATTAGTATGGCATGGAGGGTTGTCTCCATAATATTGGTGTGCCATACCAAGGCATAATTTTTATGTAATTTTTAATTTTCTCACTTAGGGTGAGTGGCTTTTCTATCTTTTCACCCTTGTAAGACCTTTAAACATAAAATAAGATTATTTCCTTTTGTTTTAAAAGATCAAATTGCTCTCTTTCACTCTAAAACTCAAAACTCAAGAAAACTCAGGGGTTTCATAGAGAATTAATCATCCGAGCTCCAAGATTCAATTTACTTACAAATTCTTATGTGTTTCAGGCATGTATCTCTTTCATAAATAGATTTTATGCCAAAATATGTATTTAATTGTTGTCCATGATTTTAAATTATTGGATATTAAATATGGGTTGACGGCTTTGGAATGGGTGTAACATGAATTGAATCCCCATGGTTTTAAATTAATTTTTTATGCTTTATTCTCATAATTTTGAATTAAATGGATGTATGGGTATGGAAATTAGAATGGGAAACATCGGTTTTCCTAAATTTTATGGTTCAATAGTTAGGAATTGACTTTAACCTTAACCCATCTTGTGAAATTGGTTTGAAACATGTATATATATACAAATTACTTCACTTTTGAAACATTGCAATGCATAAAAGCTTAATGGAACAAAAATGTTTTTGAAAGGCATCGAAGGCCATGGATTGATTTTAAATTGGAGCTTAGGGGTTAAGTAGGGGTAGTGGATTCCCCCAACTTAGATGTGTAGATGGGGTTCATGGATTCCTCCATGTTACATGGATTAGCGTATAATCCTAATTGGTATGATGATAAAAAACTATTAATGCCTTGATAATTGACTCCTTGGTTAATTGGATGGGTTTATGTTCAAGTGTTTTAATTGGAATTAAAGGGGATTATGTATCTCACCATAGAATGTAGAGGTCCCAGGAGGACCGATAGTGGAAACCGCATTTGATGGCATAGGGGTCTTTATGATCGTGTGAGTAGTTCACACTTGATATGTATATATACCTTGGATTGGCATGGCGTCGTGTATTCCCTAGCCTTTCCTTATACTTATCTGGGTCATGTGGCTAACATGCACTAAGGACCTTTTGATAGGAGAAGATGAACCAAAAAGTATGTGCATATTTTTAGAATGGTTAGATCTACATAGTCCATATTAATTTTAAAAATCTAATTCTTAAGCCTTATTCCCTATCCCAACATCTTATATATGTGTTGCATTATGGTTTTGATTTATTTTTGGACATTGTATTATGTATAATATCCCATGAATTACATGTTAGAGATCACCCTGCTAATAGTCCAAGGATGCTACAATACTTCATAATGTAGGTTCTGAAGTCACTTCTTTTATCCTATTGTAATGTAAGGTGAATTAGCATGTGTACCGAGTAACTATGAAGTGTTGATCCTCCATCCTTAGAAAGGACTTTTTATTTCCATATTCTTTTATTTTAACTCAGTATTTTTGGATTCTTTTGGTCATGGTCAGGGGCATGTCCTGACCTATTTGTTATTCTGGTTTTAGAGGCTATTATGGATAAATATGGGTTGATGGGTTATTGTTTTGACACTTAATTTTGTTGAGAAATTTATCAATCTCCTTATTACTATTTACTTAGTTTCCATAGTGTTTTATTAATGCTATTATTATGCTCTTGAGTTTAGATTCAGGGGTAGTCTCTGGTCTATGGTCGACTTAAGATACTCATCACCACCAGGTCCTGGTTTGGGTCGTAACAAGCGTGGTATCAGAGCAATATTTAAAGTTAATTATTATCTACAAATCTATGTTGAGTAGAGTATTTTTATGAGTGTGTAGCATGCCACACCTATAAGGAGAAGGCTACAAGGCATTTAGGTTTCTTCATTTTCTTGCATTCTAATTTTGGGCTATAGAGTCTGGTGTCATGAAATTCTCTAACTCCAGCTTACTCATATTTTATATGATGACTCTTTGAAGATCTGATGTTCATAGAAACTCTGTTAGGAACTCTTTCCAACATGAGGGCAATGTGGTGGGTACTCACTTTGTGAGTGAAGTACAAAACCAGTTTAGGGTCCCTAGTCTAGATTGTACCACCGCTCATGGAGTTTCACCAGTTCCTACTAGTCCTCCTCAACCTTTTTGAGCTAATAATACTCATGCCCTGGAACCTCAGGGTGACATCTCTAATATGGAGTTCCATCATTCCATCTATTTACTTACCTAGTTGTTGACCTCTCTATATCGCTAGTTGGATCATGTTGGATTTATTGGTTCCTCTTCTAAGGCCACTAGAGTTGGTTAGTTCATGAGATTGAATCCCGCAACCTTTATCGAATCTAAGATTGAATCCCGCAACCTTTATCGAATCTAAGATTGAGGAGGATCCTCAAGGGTTTATGGATGAAATGGATGATATATAAATGGTTATGCATGCAACTAATTCTAAGGGTTTGGAGTCTGTTACATACTAGTTAAGGTATGTAGCCTATCAGTAGTATGCGGAGTAGGAGTAGTTGAGAGGTGATGATATGGAGCTAGCTTTATGGTATGAGTTATGGGTTGCCTTTCTTGATCATTTCTTTCCTCGAGAGCTGAGGAGCTAATGCTGAAAAGTTTAGGAATCTAAAGTAGGGAAAGATTAGTGTGAAGGAGTATGCCTTAAAATTTCAATAGTTTTCTTGTAATTCTTCAAAGTTGGTTTCTTCTATAAAGGTGAAGATAAGGAAATTTTCTTTTTTGTTTCCCTGTGACATAGTATTTGAGTGTAAGGCTACAATTTTGAATAATGACATCTCTAGACTTGTGGTCAATCTGCAGCAAGTGGAGAATGAAAAGAAAAGGTAGGCAGTGATTGGAAAAGATAGAGTAAGTAGAGTAAGAAGTTCAAGTATACAAAGAAGGGTGAAAATCATCCAAATAGTGGAAAAGATGGTAGGCAGTAGAGATACAAAAAGACTTGGGAAAATTCTTATTTATTTTTTTGGCTAGTTCCCTGTATGCTAAGTCATCTGGTGATCATTGCTTTCAGGATAACAATGGTTTCAAGGCAAAGAGTGTCTAATCTCAAGCCAGTGGAGCTCAATCAGCCCCATTATATCCTCTTTATTAATTTTATGGATAGCTTCACCATGGTCAGTGTGATAAAGGGAGGAATTTGTGCTATAATTGTGCTCATCCTAGTCATATGCAGCGATATTGTCCAGTAACTTAAGTTTGCACATGTTCTAATAAGGTCCCGGTTGCTACTTCTTCAACTCCTATGCTAATGGGCACTACTTTTAGTACCGTCACTGCTTGGAATTGTCTCTATACACTTGCTACTCACTAGGAATTTGAGGCATCTCTAGATGTTATTATTGGTATCTTACAACTCTTCTCCCATGATATGTAATATGTTCTTGACCCGGGATCTACCCTTTCTTATGTGACCCCTTGGGTGGGTGTGCATTTTGGTTTTGGTCCTCAAAGTATTTTCAACCCCTTATTGGTGTCTACCTCGATGGTTGATTCTGTTATGGCTATAAAGATCTATAGATATTGTGTAGTGTCTATCTTTTATACAGAAACTTTGGTGGATCTGATAGAGTTAGATATGGTAGATTTTGATGTGATCTTGGTGATTGATTAGTTTCATTCATGCTATGAATCTCTAGATTATATAATTCAAAAGGTCACTTTTCACTTTCCTAATGAGCTAATACTAAAGTGGTGGAGTTCCATAGTGCCTAAAGAGAGGTTTATCTCTTATCTTAGAGCTCAAAAATTAGTTTCAAAGGGTTATCTATACCATCTAGTTTTGGGTAAAGATTTTGACTCTAAAAGTCCTTCATTGTAATCTATCCCTATTGTTAATGATTTTCCTAAAGTGTTTCCCGATGATCTATCTGGAATTCCACCTGACAAGGAAATAGATTTGGGGATTAATCTTCTATCGGATACTCATCCTATTTACATTCCTCCTTATGGAATGGCTCTAGCTAAATTAAAGGAGATAAAGAAACAGTTAAAAAATCTTCATAATAAGGGTTTCATCCATCGTAGTATTTCTCCATGGGCTTCTCCTATGCTTTTTAAGCGTAAGAAAGATGGTTCTCTATGAATAAGTATAGATTATCATCTGTTGAACAATGTAATAGTGAATAATAAGTACCCTCTTCCTTGAATTGATGATCTTTTCAATCAGCTTTAGGGTGCAAGATGCTTCTCTAAGATTTATATTCGTTCGAGCTATCGTCAGTTGAAAATTGGAGAGTTTGGTATTCCCATGATTTGTTTTCAAACTTGGTATGCACTATAAGTTTTTGGTTAATTCATTTAGGTTGATTAATGATCCGTTTGTGTTCATTGATCTTATGAATTGGATTTTTAGATAGTTTTTAGATATGTTTGTTATAGTGTTTATTGATGATATCTTGGAATATTCTAAGAGTGAGGTATATCATGTCAATCACCTCTAAATTGTATTACAAACCCTTAAGGATCAGAAGTTGTATGCTAAATTTTCTTAGTGATAGTTTTTGTTGAATGTTGTGACTTTTCTTGGTCACATTGATTTTAGCGAGTTGATCAAGGTGTATCCATAGAAAGTTGAGGCAGTTAAGAAATGGCCTAGATCCATGACTCTGACCGACATTAGGAGCTTCTTGGGCTTATCGGGGAATTATAGGAGGCTTGTGGATAGTTTCTCCTCTATTGTCGCTCTATTAAAAATATTGACTTAAAATAAGGTTACGTTTTTTTGGTCCAATGCTTGTGAGGGCAGCTTTGAGAAGTTGAAGGATAGGTTGGCTTATGCGCCAGTTTTGACCCTACTTAAGGGTACTGATGGTTTTGTTGTATTTTGTGATGTATCCCATGTAGGACTGTTCTATGTGTTGATGAAACATGGAAAGGTTATGGCCTATGCTTCTAGGCAGCTAAAGTTCATGAAAAGAATTATTCGACTCATGATCTAGAGTTGGTGGTTGTGGTATTTTCTTTGAAGATTTGGTGTTATTATCTTTATGGGGTGTATGTGGATATCTACTCGTATCATAAGAGCTTACAATATATGTTCTTACCAAAAGAATTGAACCTCAGGTGGAGGCGATGGATTGAGTTGCTAAAAGATTAAGATATGACTCCTTACTACTATCCAGGTAAAGCTAATGTTGTTGCTGATGCTCTTAGCAGGTTATCTATGGGGATCTTTTCACATATTAATAAGGAGAAAAAAGGATTAGTAAGGGACATTCATAGGTTGGCTAACTTGGGAGCTCACCTTTTAGATACTGAGAAAAGGGAGATTATTGTTCAAGAGGCATTCATATCATCTCTTGGTACTGAGGTGAAGGAGAACATGCTTTGGATACCATTCTTATGAAAATCAAGGATGGGGTAGGACAATAAAAGGTTATGGCCTTTGAGATTGGTGGAGATGGTATCTTAAGGTTCCGAGGTAGACTATGTGTTCTTGATGTTGATAGGATATGAGAAAGTATTTGATTGAGGCTTGTGAGTCCCGACACACAGTTCATCCAATTTCTATGTAAGACCCCGTAAAGTTCCCTCATAGTCTAAGACTTTAGAGTATGTCAAGTGAAGCCTTTTCCCATCTCTAAAAGATTTAAGAATGACTTCTAAAGTAATTATTGATCAAACCATATGGAATTTTATTAAATTTGAGTTTTTATAGAGTGGGAAATTGAATTAGCGTTCCAACAATACCAATTTTGTCAAAACCTGGTATCAGGGTGAGAAGTTATGGCCGTTTTACTAAAAGTTGTTGGAACCGCCCAGGTGCAACGGGCAAGTTGACAGACCGTCGAGCTTACGACGGACCATCGCCTAAGCCGTCGCAACCAAGGTAGTGACCCCCTATTCTGGCCTAAGTGTGATGGCCAGGACGACAGACCGTCAAGCTAAAAACAGATCATTGCTAAGACCGTCGCAACATTGCAATGTGGCCTTTTTCTGTCCAACATGCGACGAATGATTCGATGGGCCGTCAGACTAGCAATGGAGTGTCACTCCAACCGTCGCAGATCCCATTCAGTATTCTTAAGACAATTTTTTAAAGGACTTTTGACCTTTTGCTACCCTTTTAACACTTATATATATTCAGAACGAAGCAAATAACTTCACATCCATAAAAAATATCAAGGTCTAGGTTTTCTCCCTCAAGAGCAAACTCAATTCCTTCTCCAAGAACTTCAAGATTCCACCTTAAATTCTGCAAATTAAGTTGAGGTTTAAAGTTCCCTAGTCAAAGGCTTCAAGAACCCTTCCTCAAGAGTTCCAAAAAGAGTCTCAAGCAAGCTTGTTCATCCAATTTTACAATCTAAGGTATGTGGGATTTGAACAAAGAAACTTCTTACGTCCTTGTGACAAAAGTTGTTTTAATTACAAAAATATATGATTTCCTATGTTTTCTTATGAAATTAAAGTATGGTTTTATACCCTAAGATGTTATTCTTTAAGATTTTAATAGTTCTACTGTTCTAGAAATTGAAGTACATGAGTATGTTGAGATTTTAAGGCAAAATGTTGAAAATTCCTGATTTTATGTATGATTTATGAATTTTTATGACATCTAGTATGCACTTTGATGAGTCTTAGCTGGAGATTTGATTATGGGCCATTAAGCCCTACTTGAGATTTGCAATTTTATGGACTTTTGTGCTATAAGCACCCATGAATTGAGTACTTTGATATTATTGAGAAAGATTTGGCTTTTCGGTCATAATAGAGTTGAAATCCACATTGACTATGATTTAAACCAAATAGAAATAAGTCTTGGTCTTCATTGTAGACCTTGAGTTATTTTGAAGTGGATTTTCTAAGGGTTCTGAGTTGAGTATGGGAGTAGTATTTAGCATCGAGTTGGGTATGATTCCAAGGGCTCATACCCCAGAACTATGTGCCCTCGTAGGTTTCTAATTTACCCCAAGTGTGTTAAGATAAGTGATCACTAAAGTTAAAGTTCCACTTCGATTGCAAGGATAGAGCAGCTTTCCCCAATATGGGCAAGACGTTGGACTCCTTGTAGGTCACATAGTTTATGTTGGTTAAGAGAAACTCCCAAAGTAGTCCCCTACTATAATTAATATAAAAGTTTTTAAAGTTCCAAAGTTTTATAAGCTCTAACTTTTAAAGAAGTCATGTATTCTCCATGAGATCAAAGTTCAAGTTTTGAGGACTAATGTCTTAAGATTTCTCTTGCTTATCTATTTTGAGAATAAGATAGAGAACATGGGTTTTATAAATACTATAATGACTCACGAGATTTGTGATTTATGCCTTATTATACATGATTTATGATATTTAGTCTTCAGTTTTATTCAAGCTATGTTAGTTATTTATAGCTGCATGTACGATTTCTATTAAGATTGACAACATTGTTTACTTAAATGCATACACCCCAATATACTCAGTACATTCCCAAAGTGCTGATCCACATATACGTCTATGTGCTACATTTTCTCATAATGTAGGTTAAGGTTCTTAGTCTCAATAGTGACCATAATTTCTGAGTGCCTTGACTACATTCCACAGTTGGTGAGTCCTCGTGGTTCGAGTACATATAATTGCAGTTTTTCTGCTTTCATAGTGTTTAAGTCTTACGTTCATATCATTTCGAGTCAGTTGGGGATCTGTCCCAATGGTTTTCCAGTTTGAGTAGTAGAGGTTTTGTCAGACTAAACTGTCAGTTCAAGTTGTGTTCCAGATTATTAGTATTTTTGCTATTCAGACATTATTTCCAATTATTTTAGATTATAGTTGATACAATAAAGTATCATTGTTTAGCTTTTTTATCCTAAAGCAAGTATTACAAATAGTAACAGGCTTAAAGGGTTAACTTAGGGCTACTTGTACCCTTAAGCACCGTGTGACATCTCGGGATAGGATTTCGAGGCGTTACAAACTTGGTATCAGAGCCTAAGATTTAAGGAGTTCTACGGTGTCTAAAAAACTTCATTACATAGAGTCTTGATCATCGGTGTGTAGCGCACCACATCTATGAGCAAGAGGCTATAAGACATTTTAGGAAAAATTCATCACTTTCATTCCGAATCTATCATGCTTACAGTTGTCTCTCTCAGCTATTAATTTAGGCTCTATTTTAGAAAATGCCTCCCCAAAGAGTGAATGACTGCAAAAACTATAATGAGCAACCCAGCCTATTGATCCCTTGAATGAGACTGTGTCTCATGCTGAGTTTTGGGCGGCCTTTCAGGCATTAGCCCAAGCAGTCACCGCAAATGTCCAAACCAACAACCAGGCTATAGTTCTACATCAGCAGAGAGGTGAGTTAGCTGCTTCTAAGATCTATGATTTCATGTGGATAAATCCTCCAGAGTTTTATGGGTCTAAGCCTAGTGAGGACCTGCAGTTATATATTGAGGAGATAAGGAAGATCACCTAAGTCATGCATATTTTTTAGAAAGAGAGTGTAGAGTTGGCATCTTATCATCTGAAAGACATTGCTTATGACTGGGTTGTTATATGGAGTAAGAATAGCGGGGAAGATGTTGCCCCTATTACTTAGTAGGTGTTCCAGGATGCGTTCTTAGACAAGTTCTTCCCGTTAGAGATGAGGGAAGTAAAGATAGAGGTGTTTATAAACTAAAGACCAAGCTTCATAACTGTTAAGGAGTACTACTTGAAGTTTGACTAGATAGCCAAGTATGCTACTAATTGGATTTTTCACACCCGAACTAGTATGAGTAAGTTTATGACAGGTGTGTCTGGTTTGGTGCTGAAAGAGTGTAGGACTGCTATTCTCAATAGGGATATGGATTTTTCCTGACTAATAATGTATGCATAGCAGATAGAGGAAGACAAGATAAGGAAGAGAGATAGAGTAGGGACAAACAAGAGGGCTAGATCTTAGCATCATAAGTATGGTCAGACTAGGTCCTATGGAGGGAACCGCCCACAGCTTTAGAGTCATTCGTCTATGCCATTGCCTTCATCATCTAGTGCTCTCATACCTCAAAACAGGCAGGAGCAAGGGAACAGGCCCTCTATGTCCAAGTCCCAGAATAGTGTGAGTAACAGGCCTAATTATCCTCCTTGTGCTAAGTGTGGCAAGACCCATCCCGGTGAGTGTTTGGCAGAGCAGAGGGGTTTTTTTGGTTGTGAAAAGGAATGCCACGGACTTAGAGAGTGCCTGTATGCTAGGCAGGGGAACAGGGATGTCCGACCTCAGACGCAGGCTATTAGTGCCCTAGCTCCTTTAGCCCGTCCAGCCCCTCTTCAGGGTGCTTTATCCAGTACTACTGGCGGTCTACGCCAGAACAGATTCGATGCCTTACCATCCAACTAGGAGCAGGAGTATTCTCTCGATGTTGTTACTGGTATGCATCGTGTATTTCACTTTGATATTTATGTGTTGTTGGACCCCCGGTCAAGTTTCTCTTATTTGACCCCACTTATAGCTATGAATTTTGAAATAAGTCTCAAAAAGATTCCTGAACCTTTCCTAGTTTCTACTTTAGTAGGTGAGTCAATTGTTGCTAAGCAAGTGTATAAAAAGTGTCCAATCATTGTTCTTCATAGAGTCATACTTGCTGATTTGATATAGTTAGACATGGTGGATTTTGACCTTATTCTGGGTATAGATCGTCTTCATTCTTATTATACATCTATAGACTGTCATACTCGTATGATCAAGTTTCAGTTTCTTGATGAACCAGTTTTTGAGTGGTCCAGAAGCTCAGTATTTCCCAAGAGTCATTTTATCTCCTATCTCACCCGAAAGCTAATATCCAAAGGTTGCATCTATCACCTAGTTAGAATTAAAGACACTAAGTCCGAGACTCTAAATATTCAGTCAGCCGACACTGTTAATGAGTTTCCTGATATTTTTTTGGAATATCTCCCATGGGTACCTCTTTATAGAGAGATAAAATTTGGGATTGACATTCTTCTCGATGCACAACCTATTTCTATTCCTCCTTACCATATGGCACCTGTAGAGCTTAAGGAGTTGAAAGAACAACTCAAAGATCTTTTAGATAAAGGTTTCATAAAGCCCAGTATTTCTCCTTGGGATGCATCTGTCCTGTTTGTGTGAAAGAAAGATGGTTCTTTTCGTATGTACATTGACTATCGTCATCTTAATAAGGTTATAGTCTAGAATAAGTACCCTCTTCCAAGAATTAATGACTTATTTGATCAGTTGCAAGGTGCAAGTTATTTATGCAAGATAGACCTTAGATCCAGATATCATCAACTTAAAGTAAGGGAGTGTGATATCCTAAAGATAGTCTTCCAAACCCGTTATGGTGACTTTGAGTTTCTAGTCATGTCTTTTGGGCTAACCAATACTCCAGCTGAGGGACATGGTGCGCACTATTCTATTCATCCCGGTGATACGAAGATGTACCGCGAATTACGAGAAATCTATTGGTAGAGTGGCATAAAGAAGGATATAGCAGCGTTTGTGGCAAAGTTTGCAATGTGCCAATAAGTTAAGGTAGAGCACCAAAGACCTGGTGGTAAGTTGCAAGAGTTTGGTATACCCAATTGGAATTGGGAAAAGGTAAATATAGATTTCATGACTAGTTTACCTCTTTCTCATTGTCATCATGATTCTATTTAGGTTATTGTAGATAGGTTAACTAAGTCTGCACTTTCTACCAGTGCATACATCTTATACAGCTAAGGATAATGCTAGATTGCATATCTGGGAGTTAGTCAGGTTGCATGGAGTTCCCTTGTCCATTATCTCGAATAGGGGTACTCAGTTCACTTTGCAGTTTTGGAAGGCTTTCCACAAGGGTATTGGTACCCAAGTTCATTTGAGATCCACTTTTCATCCACAGATAGATGGTCAGGCTAAGAGGACCATCCAGACTTTAGAATATAGTTGAGGTTGTGTACCCTTGATTTCAAAGGCAGTTGGGATGAGCACTTACCATTGATTGAGTTTGCCTATAACAATAGTTACTATGCTAGCATCAAGATGGCACCATTTAAGGCTTTGTATGGTAGAAGATGTAGATCACCCATAGGTTGGTTCGAAGTGGGTGAAGCTGATGTGATTTGACCTGATGCAGTGTTTGAGGCTATGGAGAAAGTTAAGTTGATTAGAGAAAGGTCAAATACAGCCCAAAGTTGTCAGAAGTCATATGCAGATATGAGAAGAAGAGATCTTGAGTTTGAGGTGGGTGATTTGGTGTACTTGAATATTTCACCTATGAAAGGGGTGAAAAAGTTTAGGAAAAAGGAGAAGCTTAGTCCCCGTTATATTGGCCCTTATAGGGTCTTAAGCTATGTTGGAAAAGTATCCTATGAGGTAGAGTTTCCCACAGAGTTATTAGTTGTTCATCCTATCTTTCATGTCTCCATGCTTAAGAAGCACATTGGTGATTCCGCTGTAGTAGATCCTTCAGAGAGCTCAGATATCCAGACTAGTCTTTCATTCGATGAGATTCCAGTTGAGATCCTAGATTACCAGGTTCGTAGACTAAGGAACAAAGAAGTTCCCTTGGTCAAAGTTTTGTGGCGTAATCATTCAATTGAGGGCGCTACTTGGGAAGTGGAAGTATATATGCGAGCCAAGTACCTGCACCTTTTCTCTGGGAGTTCAGATCAAGCCGAAGGAATTATTCTTCCTTAATTTAGTTCCTTTCTAATCAAATTCAGCTATGTAATTATTCTTCTAAAAGCTCTTGCACTTCTCAGAGTATTCAAAGGTTTAGAAAGATTTAAAGTCGGTTTAGCAATTTGATTCAGCTGTGGATCCTTAGATCCTTGGTATTTTAATCTAACTAGTGACATTCGAGGATGAATGTTTCCAAGAGGGAGATATTGTAAGACCCCATAAAGTTCTCTCATTGTGTAAGCCTTTAAAGCATGTCAAGTTAAGCCTTTTTCCATCTCTAAAAGATTTAATAATGACTTCCAAAGTGATTGGTGTTCCAAAAAGAGTCTCAAGCTAGCTTGTTCATCCTTTTACAATCTAAGGTATGTAGGGTTTGAACAAGGACACTTCTTTCGTCCTTGTGCCCAAAAGTTGTTTAAATTATGAGAATATATGATTTTCTATGTTTTTTTATGAAATTGAAGTATGGGTTTATACCCTAGGTTGTTATTCCTTGAGATTTTAATAGTTTCAATGTTCTAGAAATTGAAGTACTTGAGTATGTTGAGATTTTAAGGCAAAATTTTGAAAATTCCAGATTTTCTATATGATTTATGAATCTTTATGACATCTAGTATGCCCTTTGATGAGTCTTAACTTGAGATTTAATTATGGGTTATTAAGCCCTACATGAGATTTACAATTTTATGAAATTTTGTGCTATAAGCACCCATGAATTGAGTACTTTGATATTATTGAGAAATATTTGGCCTTTCGGTCATAATAGAGTTGAAATCCACATTGAGTATGATTTAAAGCAAATAGAAATAAGTCTTTGTCTTCATTATAGACCCTTGAGTTATTTTGAGGTGGATTTCGTAAGAGTTTTGAGCTGAGTATGGAAGTAGTATTTAGCACCGACTTGGGTATGATTCCAAGGTCTCATACCCCAGAACTACGTGCCCCCATAGGTTTTTGATTTACCACAAGTGGGTTAAGATAAGTGATCACTAAAGTTAAGGTTCTACTCCGATGGCAAGGATAGAGCAAATCTTCCCAATGTGGGTAAGACATTAGACTTCATGTGGCTCACATGGTTTATGTCGGTTAAGAGAAATTCCCAAAGTAGTCCCCTACTCTAATTAAGATAAAAGTTTTCTAAGTCCCAAAGTTTTATAAGCTCTAAGTTTTAAAGAAGTCATTTATTCTCCATGAGATCAAAATTTAAGTTTCGAGGACTAATGTTTTAAGATTTATCTTGCTTACCTGTTTTAACAATAAGATAGAGAATATGGGTTTTAGAACTAATATAATGACTCATGAGATTTATGATTTATGACTTATTATACATGATTTATGATATTCAATCTTCATTTTTATTAAAGCTATGTGAGTCATTTATAGTTGCATGCATAATTTCTATTAAGATTGACAACGTTGTTTACTTAAATGGATACACCCCCATACACTCAGTACATTCCCAAAGTGCTGATCCACATATACGTCTATGTGCTACATTGTCTCATAATGTAGGTTTAGGTGCTCAGTCTCATCAGTGATCGTGATTTTTGAGTGCCTTGTCTACATTCCACAGTTGGTGAGTCCTCATGGTTCAAGCACCTAAAATTGCAGTTTTTCCTCTTTCATAGTGTTTTGAGTCTTACATTCAAATCATAGCGAGTCAGTTGGGGGTTTGTCCCAATAGCTCTCCAGTTTGAGTAGTAGAGGTTTTGTTAGACTAGACTGTCAGTTGAAGTTGTGTTCTAGATTATTAGTATTTTTGCTATCGTACACTATTTCCAATTATTTTGGATTATAGTTAATACAATAAAGTATCATTGTTTAGCTTATTTATCCTGAAGCAAGTATTAGAATTAGTAATAGGCTCAAAGGGTTAACTTAGGGCTACTTGTAGCCTTAAGCATCGTGTGACATCTCGGGATGGGATTTCGGGGAATTACATTCTACTAAGATTTACCATGACTTAAAGAAGATATATTAGTGGAGAAATATGAAAAGAGTTGTGTCAAACTTCGTGGCTAAGTGTATGGTTTATCATCAAGTTAAGGTTGATAACTTGAGGCCTGAAGGCATGTCTTAAGAAATAGAGTTGCCTATGTGGAAGTGGGAAATAATCAATATGGATCTTATTATGGGTCTTCTGCGATCTCACAATTAGTATGATTTTATTTGGTTCATTGTCGATAGGATGACTAAGTCTGCTCACATCTTACCTATGAGTACTAATTACTCAGGAAAGGATTATGCAAAGTTGTTCATTTAGGAGATTGTGAAGCTACATGGTGCACCAGTATCCATTATTTTAGACCAAGGTACACAGTTTTAGCTCACTTTTCATGTCCATTTAAGATTACTTTGGTACACAAGTGAACCTTAGCACCGCTTTCTACCCTCAAACAGATGGGCTAGTGAAGCGAACTATTCAGACATGGAGGATATTTGAAGGGTCTGTATGATTGATTTCAAAGAAAGTTGTGTTGACCATTTCCTCTTATTGAGTTTGTGTATAATAATAGTTATCATTTTAGTATTCAAATAGATTAATTTAAGGCTCTTTGTGGTAGGAAGTGTAGCTTTCCCATTGGATGGTTTGAAGTTGGTGAGACTAGGTTGTTTGGTCTTGACTTAGTTCACCAAGCCATGGAGAAGGTAAAAGTGAAAAATCTATGCAGATATGAGGCAAAGAGAGTTAGAGTTCAGAGTGAATAATTGGTTATCCCTGAAGGTGTCTCCAATAAACGAATTCATGAAATTTAGGAAGATGGGGAAACTCAGTCCCTATTACATTACTCCATATTAGATTTTGAGAAGAATTGGGAATGTTATTTATAAATTGGACATGCCTGCGATTTTGGGTTCTATTCATCCCGTGTTTCATGTGTCCATAATGAAAAAGTGTGTGGGTGATCCTTCCTTGATAGTTCATGTCGAGAATGTTGTCGTGACATATTTTTTTTCTTATGAGAAAGTCCCAGTTAAGATATTGTATAGGTAAGTTCGCAGGTTGAGGACCAAGGATATAGCTTCGGTGAAGGCCCTTTTGGAGGAACCAAATGGTAGAAGAGGTTACATGGGAAGTTGAGGAAGATATGAAGGCTAAATACCCATTCTTGTTCTTAAAGTTTGATGAAAGCACTTATGGTATGAGTTTCATTTTCTTCTTAGAGTTTTTTTTTAGTTTATCATTTTATTTTGTTTTGTTCTAGCTATTCCCGTTCTAAAATGAAATGATGGAAATTCTTAGGGTCTTCCATCATTTTAATTTTGACCTTCCCGTGTTTTAAATATTAATTTTTCACTTGAATTATATTTAGTGATATTAAAAGGGTAATTTGGAAAGGTTTTGGAATTTTCAGAGAGGGTTTGAAGATATTTTGGGACCCCGAGGAAGTAGGGATTCACGACTTAAACGTGCCACTGAGGTTAACCTATATGTTTTTTCCATGTCATAGAAGCTACCCTTGTGTTATTAGCATGGCAGGGAGGATAGTCTCTATGATATTTGCATACCGCACCAATGCATAATTTTCATGCAATTTTTAATTTTCTCACTTGGGGTGAGGGGCTTTTGGGTCTTTCCTCCGTTGTACGACCTTCAAACATAAAATAAGCTTATTTTCTTCTTTTTTAAAATATCAAATTACTCCCTTTCACTCTAAAGCTCAAAAACCATGAAAAACTCAAGGGTTTCATAGAGAATTGATCATCCGGGCTCCAAGCTTCAAATTAAGTATAAATTATTTTGTGTTTCAGGCATGTATATCTTCCCTAAATTGATTTAATGAAAAATCATGTTTTTAATTATTATCTGTGTGATTTCATTGTTGGATTTTGAATATGGGTTGAGGGGTTTAGAATGGTTATTACATGTATTGAATCCCCATGGTTTTGAATTGATTTTTTATGCTTTATTCTCATGATTTTGAACTAAGTGAATGTATGGGTGTGGAAAGTGGAATGGGGAACATGGTTTTCCCCAAGTTTTATGGTTCAATAGTTTGTAATTAGATTTAATCTCAACTAAACTTGTGAAATTGGTTTGAAATATGGATATATACATAAATTACTTCACTTTTGAAACCTTCCATAGCATAAAAGGTTAATGGAACATAAATTATTTTTTAAAGGTCTCGAAGGCCATGGATTGATTTTAAATTGGAGCTTAGGATTCAAATAGGGGTTGTGGATTCCCCCAACTTAGATGGACGGATGGGAGTCATGGATTGTCCCATCTTACACGGATTAGTTTGTAAGCCTAATTTGTATGATGATACTAAACTGTTATTTCCTTGATAAATAACTCTTTTGTTAATTTGATGGGTTTATGTGCAAGTGTTTTAATAAAGGGCTTGTATAGCTATTCATGGAATGGGGAGGTCTCGAGAAGAGGATACTTGAAACCATGCTTGCTGGTGTGAGGGTCTTTGTGACCGTGTGCATAGTTCACACTTCATATATAGGTACCTTTGATTGGTTTGGGGTCATAGATTCACTGACCTTTCCATGGACTTCTCTTGTTTGTGCAGCTAACATGTACTAGGGCCCTTCCGGTTGAGGGAGATAACCCATATAGTTTGTGGGTGATTTTAGAATTATTAAAGCTACACAGTCCAAGTTAATGATTTTAAACATCTCATGCTTAAACCTTGTTCCCTATCTCAACATATTATATATATGTATAAATCTGTGCATGTGGTTTTGACTGATTTTTTGACCTAGCATTATGTTATCATATCCCATGAGTACATGCTAGCATTCACCCTATTAACCGTTCAGGGATGCTATATTGTTTTATAATGTAGGATACAAAGATACTTCTTTTACCCCTATACAGCATTAGCTGGATTAATATATATGTCGAGTAACTGTTAAGTGGTGAGCCTCCATCCTTCAAAAGGCCTTATCATTTTAATGTTCTTTTATTCTGGCTCAATATTTTTGGATTCTTTTGTCATGACCTGTTTGGTATTTTGGTCTTAGAGGTTATTATGGATAGATGTAGGTTGATTGGTCATTGTTTTGACACTTAGTTTCGTTGAATCATTTATCAATCTCCTTATTATTGTTTACTTGGATTTTACGATATTTTATTATTACTATTATCTCTTGATGTTGAGTTTAGGGAGTGGTCTCCGATCTATGGTGGACTTGAGATACTCGTCACGGCCAGACCCTGGTTTGGGCGTAAAAGTAATCCTAACTTAATGATTCTAAATATTCAAACTAAACCCAAATTGTAATGACCCAAAACAACGTTACATGTGAAATGCCTCAAAAAAAATTATGACAAATAAAATTCTCTTACTGAACCTAGGAGAAGTTCATTTTATGGGGAAAATTAGGCCTAAAATCATTGGACCATAAATTTTAGATAAGGATTAGACCATTACAACAGTATCAGTATTGCGATAACCCAATAGTAGCTAGCTTGGGGTAATTTTAAAAACCCTCTTTTATTTTATCCACCTAAGTGGTCCTTTAAACCCTAGAAATACCCTGAGTAAAAACCACTTCCATAGCTATGGAATTCCAAAGTCTAAGCTTTATGAGGGCAAGTTTGAGGCACACTTGATAGGAACCGACATGAAGAGACGATTAACACTTGTGGGATATCTCTCTCCTCTCAATAGCGACATATTTCATCTTTGCGGTAGTTTATGGTTTATTATAGCAATTATACTTGGGTAGATTCATTTAAAATTTTTATCAATGTCAGGATTTCTCCTACATGGCCTTTTATCATGGTGTTTGGAAGGATGAAAATGATAAAAAAAAATAGTTAAGCTATAATAATGGGGTTAATTATTGTTGTACCTTATTAATTTGATATTGGTGGCATAGGATATGTTGAGAATTGTGAGAATATTAAGTAGTTTAATAAATATTATGGTTCACAAGCATAGTTTTAGTCAAGTATGGTAAAATGGGGCAGTAAGTAGTAAGTTAGGGTTGATAAAGGGTGTAATTAGTAATGTATATAGTTACGTCTACATTGAGGAAGGTTAACAAAACATAAATGTGAAGTAGAGGTAAATAGTACCCTAAGCGAGTTATGGGAAACCCATGAGCATAGTTAACGGATACGATAATTTAGGAGATAGCCTAGTGGTAGGGTACTTGGTAGAGTAGGCAAGTTTGATAAGAGTCATAGAATAACCTAGGTGGGGTTAGTAAGGTCAAGTATGATAATTCTGATAAAAGCATTTAGGAATGAATTGTGTGCGATAGTAGAAATATGAGTGTGGGTTGTAGATAGTGAGAGTTAGTAATGACATTTTAATAGAATCCTCACAGTCTCGTAGGAGGTATGTGTGTATGCAAATACATAGATATATGTACCTAAAGATAGGTATAAAACCAGGTTTGATGTTTCTGAGATTATATGTGGACCAGAGATTTTGTTTGTTTTTGGGAACTACTTGTGATTATTGATTATATTTCATATTAATACACATTGATGTTATAGAGGTGAGGTGATGAGGATGTTGATGATGTTATTTATTTCATTATGTTCATGATGATGTTGATGAGATTGATGAGACCAAGAAGAGAGAGATGATGTTCACATCTTGCAAACATACATTAATTCATATGCATTGAACATTCAATTATGTTTATTTATTGGTGTTGGTTCCATGAGTGGACCGTCTTATTGGTAGCGTTGATGAAGTATGGTTGCAAACCGTGATACAAGGTATGCCCTAATTTAAGTTTAATATTTATTTTTCCTAAGTGTATGATTATATAGGTGGAATATACATTAGTGTCTCTCTATGTTGGGATGTATAGTTGTGTCTCTCCTCATAGGATTTTCAACATTCTAAGTGTCTTAGAGGTTGTAAATCTTGATTTTCATTGCATTAGTAGTGTACCAAGGAGATTTGATCCACTCATGGGATGCCCTTATGTCCTAATTTAGTGAAGTTTGTAGGCTAATCTAGAGTGGGTTAGGAATTGCAGAAACCAAAATAATGAGATAGGGAAGGTCTTAAAAATATAAGTTAGAGTATATTTTCAAAGGATAAAGATATAAGTAAATGTTAAATGATAGGTAGGTCACAGAGATGCTAAAGGTAGGGTGTTAATACTTTTATAAATTAAGAATTAGAACCAAAACTTTACTTGGTTGTATAATTTCTTCCTATTTACTATTAATGTTATTTTTTTCTAGCCCTGATCAGCCAATGATGCCTACTAGTACACGTGGTTGCACTAATACTACACTTACCATATCTCCAAACAGGAAATAGTTATGGTACGGGTCAGTTGGGGTTTCCATATCAACAACAACAATCACTCTGCAACTGCTCCTACCCTCTCTATCTTGCATGGATGATATGTCATTGACTTTTCAACCTCTTATATAGTGATCTTGTATTGGTTTAGGCTAGTTTTTGGGATTCACTATTGTTTATTTTCTGCATTTCTCTTACATATCAATTGTATTAAACTAGAGTTATGCATGTATGAGTTAACTAGATTAAGTTGTTGAAAATAAATTATTTTAACTTCCCTATTGGATAAATGGTTGGGTAGTAAGGGGTTCTCCTTAATAGGGTAGGTTTTAGGTAGGTGCCCACACAATCCATGATTTGGGTCTTGACACAAATAGCAGAAAGTCATAATAAATATCTAATAATCACACAAGTCAATATTAGTTAAAAGGAAACTGAATAGTAGACTTCAAAAACATTCGAAGACTTAGCTGTCATGAATACGAGAGAAATAGTAGATCAAAATAATAATATAATAATATAACACTACCTAAGAAAGTCAAAAAGTCACAACAATAAATAATAGAGGAAGTTGAGACAGTCCCCAAGGTAGGAGCTCACCATAACTTCAGATAAATTGAAAACCAAGTGAAATTAATATCCCAATTGTCCACTCGAATCAAGATCTATATTATAAGGATATAGAAAAGAAGGGGTGAGTACAATACTAGTACTCAGTAGGATTTATAGCTTGAATTAGCTTAAGATAATACTATATCGAATAAAGAATACTAATATAACTCTGCACGTTGGAAAGTCCAGTAATTTAATATCAATAACCACTAAAATAACAATGACACATAATAATAATAGTAAATGATGTTATGAAATGGCATGAAATGAGATGCAATGGCTAATACCTACCAATATACCCACTCTAGTCGTGTGATGTAACATGAGAACCTTGCAGGATTCGTAAGACTATGTATCATGCCCAAACTCAAACTAGGACTTCTATATAGTCTTGCTTGAACTCAAATCGAGAATTAAATTTAGTATCAAAATACTTGAATCAAATTGGGATTTTAATAAGAGCTTCTTTTATTCAAACCATGCAAAAATCAATTTATTTTTTAATCATGTCCATGATTCATTAGATTGACTAATATGTATGAACACAATGATAAAATCATCCAGGAGCAACAAAGATATCAAAAACAACAATATCAATCCATGAACACAGGCTACAAGCCTACGCATCAAGCTAGAGATCAAATTTCTTGTTCTTAAATAATATAATCCCCAATTCAGGTAGAACAAAGATGATTAATCTTATTTAGTATCAAAAGTAATTAGTTCAATCCATAACATATTTTACATAATAAGCACCAACGCAAGTAAAGCCTAAAGAAAGTTAATCCATAACCTAAGTCAAATTATTAACTTCAATCTAACAATGGTCACAAAATAGCCTTACCCATCCAAATTACTTCAAAATTCTCCTAATATATCAAGAATAAAATCTATGCACATCTACGAGTCAAACAATACCCATATTGCTTTACTTCTATTTTGGACCCAAAAGTTCAACCCAAAAGTCAATTCCAAACTCATAAGGAAAAACTAGAACTTTAAATGAAAAATAATTTATTTATAAATTAAGGTGTTAAAATATAAAATCTTGTTAACAATGAGTTAAAATCAATTTTGAAATCATCGAAATATTGTTTCTTAACTTTACCAGAAAAACTTCTAAATTTCTACTTGAAAAAGAAAGATTTGAAGGTGAAATAATGAAATAACCATTGGCAATTACTAAAATATTTGTTTAGAAACATATCCAAAGAAGAAATCTTGTAAATCACCTTTTGAATTTCCCAAAATTGAGTTTTAAAGCTCTAACATTTGATATATGGAAAACAATTATGAGAAAAGAAAAATGGTCACAATTTAAATGATGGTGACTCTACACTTGTAGAAGCTTAACCATAGGTGCAATATTATAGAAGTGGAAGAATGCCAAGTAACTGAGAACCACAAACCAACAGTCTTCTACAGAAGAGGACACATCCTACAAAAGCGGTCTCACAAGCACGAAAAACACCATAGCCATAATATTGCCAACATGGATGATCCTACGCAGAAGCAGTAAAGTATTACCCAACCAACATCTATAGAGAGGGAATCTAAACTGTTGGTGTATCTCCATAGAAGTAGCCCTAATATCACATAAGCAGCTGCACCAGATATCAACAAAACATAGATGAAGAAACACCATTTTTGAACTCTAAATCAATCCTTGAAACACATGAAGAAGCCTATAAAGTCAAACCAACTATACTACTAGACCAAAATTAATATTTTGGATTCTTTAGAACTACTAGAGTAGGTAATAAAGGCTTTTACTAATGGTTGTTACAAAATTCAACTCTAGATCATAAATTTCAAACTTCAAAGAAATAACTCAAATTGCTTTCAAACACCTTGAGACCTAAAGCACTAGTGCTACTAACTCAAAATGACATTCCAATATTTAAAAAAACCAATAAAATCCCCAAATGACATCAAAAAATATGAATGTTGACCAAAGTCAATCCTATCAACTTCAAGACCGTTCAAAAGAAATAACTCACCAAAAATACAACCAAACACCTCCAGAAATATATCACCTACTCCCACACACCAAAAATACAATATTACAACTATGTGGAGAAATAAAATGATTAAAACGTACCAAAAATAAAAGTTTCTATAAGAGTTAATACAAAAAATGAAAATTTTACTGAAATATTGAAGTTGCAATTATTCATATATTTTTTTACAAGGGAAAAATGTATGGTACCAAGATATGTCACCTATATTATCTAATATGACATGTTCCAATAAATGGACCATTACACAAATAGTTTCCACCATGAGGTAAAATGAGAAACTCTAGAAATATTCTATACATCAGATTAAAAAAAACTGAGCTTTAATCAAATATGTTAGAGTGTCCCATATAATATTATATCCTTTCATAGAATTGTATCAATGAAATGCTACTAGTTAAATCACTCTATAATAAACTAAAATCTATGAATCAATCATAGTCAATTCTACAGCCTGAAAAGACATTGAAAATTTTACTTCTGATAAGAAACTAAGTTATTAAACAAATAGGGAGACATGATGCAATGACACTCTAGGTTATTTCCTTGATTATGCATATTGTTGGAAATTTTTGTCTTCCCACAATGGATACAGGTTCTTTAAACTTGACCAAACTATCGGTGCAGTTATCAGGCAGTTATTTAGGTTTTAGGTCCATTTTCCTTTTTTGGAGCTTTTGCTATTAAGGAAAAGGTATCAAACCAAAACTCCTAGTAAAAACCCTCAAATGAGAACTCTTACACTATCATCAAATTTGAGACATTAATTTTAGGATAGGGGACCCTTGGTTCAGGTCTCAAATCTTTCAAACTAATTCTGGGCTATTGGGTGGATTATATGTAAAATGAAACTATAGGTGTGAACCCTTTATTTACATGAAACAATCTCGAATATAATTTTTGATGGTGCATTAAGTTTTAAATGTCGAATTTCATAAGGTAGTATAGTCCATTTATATGTATGAATTTCTAAAATATTTTGTGCACCCGGTTAAAGTCCATTTGGAATTAACCAAAATCTAGTGCTTGATATCTGGTTTGACCACTTTAGTGGTCAAAGAACCGCTTTAAAGACCCTGAGCAGCTTTAGTGGCCTTGGCCATTTTGTTTTGGTTTTCCTTGGTAGTCAAGAAGTGCTTATACAGAAATTGCTTTAGCAACCAAGAGACTAGTTTAGAGGTACCCACATTTCATTGGCTGACTGCTTTAGCAGACTAGTGACTACTTTAGCGGCACTTAGGGATTCTTAAATCACTTTTTTCATACAATTTTCCCCTACTTTTATCCATAATTTTAAGATCTTGGTGAGAGGGAAAGAGTGGGGAATCATCCAATAAAGCTAAGGTAAGTTATTCTAACACTCCTTAGCTATTTTCCATTATTTTTTCTATCAAATTCCATCCTATTTCATTGTAAATTCTTAGAAATTAGATCTTTAAATACTTATATCTTAGGGGTTAATTTGGGCCCCGATTTATGCACCATTTGTGCTCAACTTTTGAGAACATATTTCTTATCCTTTAAGGGACCTCATGAGAAATTCAATTTTGAATTTCATTTGTGGGTCCTGTCGGCCCATAATTGACCCAAATTTTGACTTGATATTTTATATAACAATATGGGTATCATTTCACTCCTACTTATATTTAGACTATTATTTTGACATCATGGCAGTATTTTGGGATCAAGGAACTAAGATGAGAAATTTATAGATGACTCAAGACTTGCAGGTCGGCATTGAGTTAGTCTTTAGTCTACTTTTCTTTATAAGGTGATGTGTGGTGTACATTGCATGCTAGGTAGTTACGATAGGACATATTTATAACTAGAATATCAAGACTCATCCTAATTTAGGAGATCGGGGATAGAAGGATGTACCGACCCTTTAGATGAAATACTTATTATGTGTATAGGACCCTATCATCCTAGAACATATGCAAATTAATCATAGTCGATGCTAAGTATCCTTTAGTAGAAGGTTTACTATTTAAATTGGTAGATTGGATCATAGTTCCTCCAAATTATAGTATTATAATTATGCTAGTTATATACTATTGGGCCGACAGTCATGGTTACAATACCAGTTGGACTCTAGGTGGGTATTTACCCTTAATAAATGGTGTGATTCTAGCATATGGATGCTTAGGTGCTTATTATTGTGTTATATTGATACTGGTAATGACATGCATAGTTTTGATGCTTTCAATATCATTTAACAGTACGATCCAACAAAAAACATGATTTTACTACTGTTTCATAAAATGGGAATTTTATTCCTACTTTTCATTTTTAAAATAAATTCTTTTATAACAAGGATCATACTACATTATTTACTTATTTATGAGCTTTTATAACCAAAGACGATGTTTTGGAAATTTGATCAAGATTGATTTTATTCCATGATTTATCCACTCTTTTACCACTACTATTTACTTTGGTCAAGAAAGATTTTGACTATTTCTACACATTTATGTTGATTTAGTCTGGTAGTTGACCTTAGATAATGGACTTACACTATTTTATGTTGACATGGTTATATTCTATGCACTTATTATATATATACTTCTCTTTGGTGCTAAATGAAGTTGATTGATAATGATGATGATTGGAAATACTAGATTGGGAACAGGTATATATATATATATATATATATATATATATATATATATATATATATATATTCTTGAATACCCTAGGGACTCCTTCATCGGTGAGCCATCGTGTCAGAGAAGAGAGGTCGTCATAGGTCTTGCCATTGCATGTTTTTGAGTTGGAAGAGACGTATACACTTGATATGTTATGGCACTTGGATTGGTTATGGTATTATGGATTACTTTGAATACATTCATTCATATGAATTACTTATCACTAATATATTATTTATCACTTATATCTTATGAGGGGATATGATAATACCCCAAATTTTTCCCTCTGAAATTTCTAGAGTTTTGAGCTTACTACCCAGGCTATAACTAGCACCTCATGACTCATAAGGTGTGGTCTGAGCAGTAGGTAGGACTCGTTATCAAATAGTAAGTAGCTAAAGTTTCTATCCTAAGTATTACATGGACCTCATTGGTTATAAAGACTCATTACGAGCCATAAGGATCAAGTAGTAGGCAAACTAGTGAAAAATGCCAAAGTTTTTATTAATCTCATGATGGACCCTAATGAGTCGTAAGGTGAGGTCATGAATCATAGGGTGTGACTCATGAACAAACTAATGAAGGGGTTCTAAGATTCTACCTAGACTTCAAGTCTAGTTAATGACTCATACCCTGTCATTACGAGTTGTGACATGACTTTTTGTGCTTAATTTTAGAGCACTTTGGTCATTTCCTGCTTTCCCCAATCATAACCCCATGACCTAAAATACCCTAAGGTAACCCAAAACTCCTCATTACATAATCTTAAAATACTCTAAAACTCTCTCAAATTCCCAAAGTAAGAACAAGCTAGAGTTTTTAAGGATCTGACATCTAGATCTTTAATTGGTGATTTCTCTCTATAATTATGGTACTTTTAGGAATATATATCTTCCCCTGATGTGTGAGAAAATGCTAACACATTATATGCTTTTAGCCATGAATAATTGTGAAGTCTTAAGCAACTTTTGTTATATTTGATTGGTTTTACTTTAATTTTGTAGTAAAAGATAAGGTGTAGAGGAACCAATAATAATAAAATCAAAAAGGTTGAATTATGAAGAAAATAAAGGATAACTGTGGTTGAAGACATTTATGATAAGTCGTTAGCCTGGTGATAAGCTATCAAGGCCACCATCAGACATAACTAGAGAATGGGAGTTAAAGAGAAGTTGTGACGATATTTTTTGACAAGGCTTCAGAGTTGTGATAAGGCATCAGGATCATCATCAGCCTTAGGTAGAAATTATAAAAAGGGAAGAGGAGATGATGACATCCATGATACGTCGTTAGACTCCTGATACATCGTCATCTATATCTTCAACCTTAGGCGGATCTTGTCAATATTAAAGAAAATCTAACGTCATTCCTGATAAGGTGTCAGACCCTTGATAAGTCATCACCTAATAGCGTCACCTATCCGAGAAATTTACTTAAGTTGTTATTTTATTTCCTTAATTAGACTCAAGTATAAATAGCAACTTTTAGGGTTTTCTAATGATCATTAACATATCTTGCAATATACATTGTGCACAATTTTTCTCTCTCTCGAGTTCCAATATACTCTAGAACATTATTGTTAAGATAAGATTGTTGTGAATATTTTGGGAGTTTTGTATTGATATTCAGTTTAAGTTACACTTGGGTTGAAGGCCGATTCAATTGAAGAAGAAAAGCGTATTATCACCCAAGGGTTGAGCAGGTACCCTAAAGTGGAATAGAATTTCCAAGAGTATGGCTTGGGATAGACCACAAAAGGGGATGGCATTTTACCCTGCACTAGTCTAGGAGTTTTACACAAACTACCAAGCTCAGTTAGAAAACATTTATAGACCAGGAGAAAGAGTTACAGACCAGCCCCTTGTGGATAGAGTTTAGGACAGGGGTGTAAGGGTTAAAGTCTCAATCAAAACTATCAACAGGTTCTTTCATGGCCCTAACTTCACTCCTCAGGCCACTGCACCATCAGTCTATGCTTGGATTAAGAATTGAAAAAAATAACATCTGTGGTTGGCCAACATCATAGTCGAAGGAAAACCAGCATGGGTGACCAACCCAAATAAGAGAATTTGTAAGCCCTTTTTAACTCAAGAGGAAAAGTTTTGGTAGGGTATAGTACATATCTGGTTGATTCCCACTGATGGAGACAACATTCTAGGTGATGACCGAGCTATCCTAGTAGCAAGCATGGTGTAGAAGTTCCCCCTAAATTTTGGGGAAATCATTGGTGATGAGATGAAGATTAGAATGTTGAGAACCTATACTACTTATCCTTTTCCTTGTCTTATCACAGATTTATGCTGATATGCTAATGTACCAAAGATTGCAGGGATTGATGATGATATTCCTAATTGAAAGACTCATAACCACATACGGTATGATGAAAATCAGCCAAGACTGAGAGTTGATAGAGGTACAGGAGTAGCAGCAGACCCTCCAATTACAGATGTCAGTTCAGCACCTAATATGGAGGTGCAAGATTCTGAGACTGCGTACCCAACTTCTTCATCACATGTAGGTTTAGTTTCTGAAATTGAACCCAACCCCTCAGCTCCTACAGTAGTAGCAGGATTTACAATTCATCCAATTTATATTATGTGGATGCTTATTTTTATTTTGGTCCTGAGTGTATTTTCGATCCCTTCTCTATGTCTACCCTAGTGGATAATTTTATTGCATCAAGAAAAGTCTATAAGGAATGTGTGGTGTTCATCTTTCATAGGAAGAAATTGATGGACTTGATAAGTTGGATATGGTGGATTTCAATGTTTTATTGGGATGGATTGGCTCTATCCGAGATACGCTTCCTTGGATTGTAGGACCCATAATGTCAGGTTCCATCTCCCAAATAAACCAGTGATTGAATAGGATGGGTGTTATCTAGTGTTTAAGGAAAGATTTATTTCCTATCTTACAGTTCAAAAGTTAATTTCCAGGGAATTTATATACCATCTAGTTTGGGATAAGGATTTTGGTTCTGAAAGCCCCTCTTTGAAATATGTCCCCGTGGTAAATGAATTTCCTAAAGTGTTTTCAAAGGATCTTTCTGGTGTTTCTCCTAATAAGAGATAGATTTTAGGATTGATCTTTTATCAAATACCCTTTCTATCTCTATTCCTCCCTATAGAATGGCTTCGATTGAGTTAAAAGAAATGAAGGAGTAATTAAAGGATCTTCTTGATAAGGGATTCATATGTCCTAGCATTTCTCCAATGGGTGATCTTGTTCTTTTTGTGTAGAAGAAAGATGGTCCCCTTTGGATGTGCATAGATTATCAACAATTAAATAAAGTGACTTTAAAGAATAAGTATCCTCATCCTAGGATTGATGATATTTTTAACTAGCTTCAGGGAGCTATATGTTTCTCTAAGATTGATCTTCGATCAGGTTACCATCACTTAAAGATTAGGGAGGTGGGTATCCTAAAGACTATTTTCCTTACCTAGTATGGTCATTATGAATTTCTGGTTATGTCTTTCGGGTTGATTAATGCTCTAGTGGCATTTGTGGATCTTATAAACTGGGTATTCAGGCAGTTTTTAAATTTTTTTGGGATAGTATTTATTGATGATATCTTGGTATATTCTAAGAGTGAAAAGTATTATGTCAATCACCTCCGAATGGTGTTGCAGACTCTTAAGGATCAGCAATTGTATGGCAAATTTTCAAAGAGTGAGTTTTGGTTTTTTAGTGTGACCTTTCTAGGTCATGTTATTTTCAATGAGGGGATCATGGTAGATCCACAAAAATTTGAGGCGGTTAAGAAGTGTCCTAGACCCGTGACTCTAACTAACATTTGGATTTTCTTGGGTTTAGCCGGGTATTAAAGGAGGTTTACGGAGAGCTTCTTTTCTATTGCTGCTCCATTGACTAAGTTGACTTAGAAAAAGGTAAAGTTTTTGTACTTTGATTCTTGTGAGGGGAGTTTAGAGAAGCTGAAAGATAAGTTGACTTTCGTACAAGTTTTGACCCTACCCGAGTGTACTAATGGTTTTGTAGTTTACTGTGATGCATCTCTAGTTGGACTAGGCTATATCTTTATGTAGCATGGTAAGGTAGTGGCATATGCTTATAGACAGCTTAAGGTTCATAAAAAAAATTATCCGACTAATGATCGAGAGTTGGTGGTCATAGTGTTTGCATTAAAAATTTAGGGCCATTATTTATATAGGTTTCATGTTGATATCTATTCTGATTATATGATCTTGTTGTATGTGTTCACTCAGAAGGATTGGCAGTGGCGGTAGTTAGAATTTTTACAGGATTATGATATGAGTCTTTACTATTACCTAGATAATGCTAAAGTGGTTGCCAATGCTCTTATCAAGTTACCCATGGGGAGCTTATTTATGTGGTTGAGGATAAAAGAAAGTTTGTAAGGGATATTCACTAGTTGGCTAACCTGGGAGCCTATCTTTTGGATTCAGAGAATGGATATGTGATTGTTCAAGTGGGGGTGAAGTCATATCTTGGTGCTGAGGTGAAGAAAAGTAGGTTTTGGATCCTATTTTGTTGAAGATTAAGAAAAATATGGGCTAGCATAAGGTTATGGCTTTTGAAATTAGGGATGATGGTATCTTGAAGTACCAGGGTAGATTGTGTGTTCTGGATATTGATGGGCTGCGAGAAAGGATTTTGAATGAGGCTCACGAGTTGAGGTACACAATTCATCATGGTTCGATGAAGATGTACCACAACTTTAAGGAAATTTATTGGTGGAATAATATGAAAATGGATGTGAAAAATTTGTTTCTAAGTGTATGGTTTGTTAGAAGGTACAGGCTGAGCATTTGAGGCTTGGTGGATTGTCTCAAGAGGTAGGGTTGCATGTATGGAATTGGGAGATAATCAACATATATTTTATTATCGGTCTTCTAGGGTATCGTAATCAGTTTGATTTGATTTGAATCATTGTGGATAGAATGAATAGGTCTAATTATTTCCTGCCTGTAAGGAGTGCCTACTCTGGGAAGGATTATACTAGGTTGTTTGTTAAGGATAGAGTTAGATTACATGGTGTACCAATTTCCATTATTTCAAATCGCGATATGTAGCTCTCTTGTTTCTTTTGGCATTCGTTTTAAAAGGGCTTAGGCACACGGATGAACCTTAGCACCGCATTCCACCCTCAAATGAATGGACAAGTGGAGAGGACCATTCAGACTTTGTAAGATATTCTAGGGGCCTGTGTTATTGATTTGGAGGTAATTGGGTGGATCATTTGCCTCTTGTAAAATTCACTTACAATAAAAGTTATCAATCTAGTATTGAGATGGATTCTTTTAAGGATCTTTACAGTAGAAGGTGTAGATCTATTTTTGGGTGGTTTGAAGTTGGTGAGAGTAGATTGTTCGGTTTGGACTTGATTCATCAAGCCATGGAGAAGATGAAGGTGATTAGGGATAGGCTTAAGACTTCTCAGAGTCACCAAAAGTCCTATGTGGATGTACGGTGAACAGAATTGGAGTTGGAGGTTGGTAATTGGGTATTCTGGAAGATATCTCCCACGAAGAGAGTGATGTGGTTTGGGAAGAAGGGGAATCTTAGTTGTCTCTATATGGTTCCATACTTAAATTTTAGAAAAGTAGGCAATATTGCTTATGAATTGGATTTGCCTTCGATTTTAGGTTCCATTCACCCGATTTTCCATGTGCCGCTAATGACTAAAAGTGTTGGTGATGCTTCTTTGGATGTGCCTATTGAGAGTATTGGTATTTCAAACTTCGTGTCTTATGACGAAGTTCCTGTTGAGACTTTAGATAGGCAAGTTCGTCATTTGAGGACTATAGATGTAGCTTTAGTGAAGGTACTTTAGAGGAACCACAAGGTAGAAGAAGCTGCATGGGAGACTGAATAGGACATTCAGTCCAAATATCCATTCTTGTTTCCCGGACTGGATAATCGTACTTAAGGTATGCATTTACTACTTTTTTCATTTTCCGACTTTGTTAAAGCTTTTGTGATTGCATCCCTATCTTTCATTCGTGTTAATGGATGCCTTGAATCCTTATTCGAGGATGAATGATCCTAGGTGGGGGTATTGTAACACCTCAGATTTTTCTCTCTAAAATTTCTAAGTTTTAAGCTCACTACCAAGGGTATTACTAGCACCTCACGAGTCATAACATGAGGTCACAAGTAATAGGGAGGAACTCGTTACCAACCTGTTAGAGTAGGCAATGTTTCTGTCCTGAGTAAAACATGGATCTCACTAGTTGTGAGGACTCAATATGAGCCGTAGGGATCAAGTCGTAGACAAACCAGTGATGAATTCCCAAGTGTTTGTTGATCTCACGACTAGACCGTTATCAGTTGAAAGGTAAGATCACGAGTCATAGAGTGTGACTCGTGACCAAACATATGAAGGGGGCATAAGATTCTTCCCAGACTACGAGTCTAAGAAATAACTCATACCAAGTCTTCATGAGTCATGATATAGCCAGCAATTACTGACGAGAGTTTTCCTATGTTTGAATAGGGCCCTTTTTTCATTTCACTCTTTCCCCAATCATAACCCACAACCTAAAATACCCTAACAGACCCCATAACTCCTCATTACTATGAACAATCTAGGGATTTAAAGGATTTGGTATTAAGAGCTTCAGCTGGTGATTTCCCTCCATAATTCTGATACTTTCAGGAATATATCTCTTTCTTTAAACTTTTTTCGTTAAAAGCATGTGTTTAGAATTGTTATTCATGTGATTAATTTATGGTTTTGGAAAATGGGTTGGGCGTCTTTGAATGTTATTAATGGAATTGCATTTTCCATGTCTTTTGTGAATCATTCATGTTTTGAATCAATAGTTTTTGAACCCATTGGGGTGCATGGGCAATGATAATGGTATGAGGGTTGTGGATTTTGGCGGATAAATGGATTTTGATGTTAGGACTTGGTAATAACATCAACCCACTTGCATAATTGGCTCAAAAAATGGTTTTGCTACTTTTTCTACACTAATGCATTACATAAAGGTTAAAGGACTATAAATGGCTTTAAGAGGCCTAAATGGCCATGATATGATCTTAAATTGGAGTTTAGGGGTCATGGATTCCCCAAAGTTGGTGGATAATTGGAATGGCATGGTGGAATTGACTTGTAAGTTCAATTGGTATGACGATACCATTCGGTAAATGTCTAAATGGATAACTTAACATTTCAGTCAAGTGGATGGGTTATGTGCTAAATATTTTAATTAGGCTTAAAGAGGGTTGTGTTTCTCGCCGCATAAGGTAGAGGTCCTCAAGGGACCAATACTGGAAACCTCATTTGACGGTGTGGTGGCCTTGGTGGTTGTGTGCATAGTTCACATTTTAAATATCTATGTTCTTGAAATAGTTGGAGCCTTGGTGGCTCTGTCCCTTCCTTGGATTTCTTCTGTTCATATGGCTAACACGCACTATGGCTCTTCTGGTGGAGAGAGCCAAACCCATATACCCCGTGGTGTTATTAGGATGGTTAGAGAAATGCAGTCCATATTGATAGTTTTAAAGTTCATGCTTAAACCTTATTCCCTACCCCGACATTATGTATATATGTATATTTCCATGTATGTGAACATGTACATTGAGTTTGTATTTAATTTGAAATGGAATTACTTTATCCTTTATCCTTAGTTCATATGCATGAACAATACTAACTGACTGTATACATGAACGTGAGAATACATACATGAATACGTAATTATAACTGAAGTCATGATAGGACTGAATACTGAGTCTACTAATAGCATGGATTTACTGATATTTGAGTTTACTAGTAACTAATAACTGAAAGACTATTTCGGACAGTCCTGATTATAAATAACTGATCTAAGTGTTATACGGAGCTGGATGACTATATCTGAAAGTCCTATAATCTGATGGAACTAGCTGAGTTCCGTACTGAGCTGAGTGACTGTGTCTGATAGTCCTGATTTCTATAGAACTGGACAAAGTTCTGTTCTGAAAACAAAAATTGTGGGAGTTAATCATCTAACTGACATGCCCCAAATCTTAACTGGGGGTGTCAAACTTGTAACCCCAGCTGGAAGGGTGTCAGTACCGTGCCACGGGTAAAGACAAGCTGTGAGTAAACCCACTCTGACAGAGAGCTCTTCCGTCAACCCCTCCTTTAAGGAAAACTTAAATGAGATGTATAGTCCCTAGACTCGTAGGGGTATATCTCAACCTAAACTGGATATGTAGTTCTGGAACGCAGGTATTGCTACTAAGGATCACACCTTCTACTGGCTGACAGTGTGTGTCCTCATCCCTGGGTTCACTCGGTGCTGAATCCTACTCCCAACTGAATAGACATAGAATTGATTTCCTAGTTCATACTAGGCTGGACTGATCTATTACTGCTTTTACTGATTAACTAGATTTAACCAATTTCAATGCATTTTCGTTGACAGATGGAATACTACTAAATTCTATTAACTGACAAAATCCTACTGAGTTCTGCAAGCTGATTGAGTTTACTAAGGTCAGAACTGAATACTATTGAGACATGATGACTGACTGAGATCACTGAGATTCCTGAGATTACTGAGATTACTGAATAGGACTGGACTGATACTGATTTTACTGAGTTTTCCTGAGTCACATGACCGACTGAATTCAATTGATCATGGCTTGACTGAGAGTATCTCGAAAACTGACACTTGCTCTAGGCACACAGCTAAATTGTCGCGTACAAGTACCCCTAGGACTTGATAGCATGAAACTAACTATACATGACAACACTTGCATATTTGATAATAGTAAACAACTCACAATACAATCAATGAGGCATTTTATCAAGCATTTGAGAGTCATGAATTCGTATATGGATAGGAATGCACATTAGTGTGTCATAATTCATTCACCAAGATCTTTCATCAAGCACTTAGAATGCATTAACTTGTATCTAAATTGGGATTTCTTGTCAACATACTATAACAGCACTATTTCATTCACATAGGCATTTTGTCAAACATACAGGGAGCATGCTGTGATCACGCAGTAATCAATCTATGTTATTACCATGGCTACATCATTGAACTTGTAAACTGAAGGTTTTATCATGAACATCATGTAAATCATCACATACTAGATACAATTCTTGTAATTAATAGTTTATGACATGAATCAAAACCAAAAAACAATATAAACATGAATTTTAATTCAATTAGATCATGAACATTCATAAATACGCAATTTTTGAATTGAAAAGGGATCCTTGAGCTTCATGGGTGAAAAAGACCCATGAATCAACACTTAACATACCTTGATTGTGAGTTTCTTGAAGTTCTATGAGGGATTCTTGAGATTTTCTTTTGAAACATGGGGCTACAGTTTTCTATCTTTGAGAGAGAGTGATTTATTTCTTGAGAGATGTGGGTAAACAATGAGATAATAGGTCTTTTTAGGGTTTAATGTCGTGTATAGGATGATTTAGGATTTTTGGAATTTACCAAATAGCCCCTCAAATTAAATGACAGAACCTGAAATATCCCAATTTTACATACTGGCACGATGTGTTGATATCGCACCACTGGAAACTGGACAATTGGGAAACTGGTTTGTGGCGCGATGCGGTGGAAATCGTGTTGCCACCTTGGTTGCAAACCGGAATGGCACCGCGACAAGGTGGAATCGCGTTGGTGCATTGAAAATTGACAATTCTAAAATCGAACCTTGGCGTAACACGCCAATATTATAGAGGCTCACTGGTTTTTGAGAAATGCCATTTTGGCTGGCTCCGTGATACGCTAAAGTACCGAGTGGTACACTATCTTACTAAAATGGCTCTAAATCTTCGCTCGGGTATCGGTTTTGAGCGAATTTGGTATGAACAAAAAGCTTATTCAATTTTCCACATGATAAAAAGTCAAAATCTTGAAAAATCCATATGAATGGAAGTATATTCTTCTTCATAGAAAGTCTTTAACATTTTAGGATGATTTTTAAGCTAGGTAGAAGTATGGGGTATTACAATGGCTAAGGTAAAGTTCTTGGCCAAACAATCCATGAATGCATGATAGTTGAATAACTAGTCCTTGCCCAGAATTACATCAAAGTCCAGTACATCTTGAATAATAAGATCAGCAAAAATATCAACATGACTAACTCTCACAATATATGATTTGAATACTCAATCCAATACTAAAGAATCACCCATGGGAGTACATACATGCAAAGGCACAAATAATAAATCACTAGTCAACTCTAACTATGGTGTATAATAAGCAGATATATATGAATAAGTGGATTTCTTATCAAATAAAGAAAGAGTCAACTTGCCACACATCAAAATTATACCTATAACTATCTGAAATATTAGCCTTGGGTCTAGTAGGTACTTTATATAACTGACCACGCCTGCCACCTAGCTGGGCACCTAACTGACCTCTTATCCTGCCTGTCTGAGAACCTCCTCGAGCACCTTGGTAATCACCCCTGCAACCATAAGAAGCTAATCTACCTGAGGGATGAACTGCTCTATTAGGGGTAGCACCCTGAGCTAAAAGAATAATAGCCCTATGACTAAGGAAATCCCATAAATATTGACTAGGAATTCCACAAGTAAAATAAATAATCTAAGTAAAACCAGAACTAACAGATCTGACTAACCCAGAATAACCACCACGTCTTGACTAACCCATAAATGAACCTCTCAAAGATAGGTCAACTCCCATACCAGGGCCACCACTAGCACTAGACTAACCTCCATCAGTAATCTGAAGAGTTGTCTAAACTTGTCGACTAACCTCCCATACTCAGCAACTGTTATGGAGCCATGCTCCAATCTGGAGAACTAATCCCTCAATCGATCTCTAAGGCCACGTGGTATATATATCTCCAAGACAATCTTAGAGAATTGGGTCCAAGATAAGGAAGAAAATCAAACTGGTCTAGAATCTATTAAACCTCTCCACCAATGACGAGCAGAAAAATACAACTAAAATATGGTGTAATCCATACCACGAGTCTCAACAAGGCCCAAACCATAAAGCCTAACCTCACAAGCAATAAGAAACTCATATGTATCCTCGCCTGGGGCACCAGAAAACCTAGTCATAGCTAACCATAAGAACCTACCCAATATCATTTTCTCCTCAGAAGACAAAGCAGGCTAGGTCACAATTGGCTGAGCAGCTACCGGCTGAACAATTGCTATAAAGAGACCAAAACTTTGGGAGCCATTGCTTCAGTGACACTATGATCAGTAGACTGTGCACCACCAAATGACAGACCACCAACAATCCCCAAAAGTTGAATCAAGGCATCTCAAAGAAATGAAGAAGGAACAAAACCTGGTGGAACCTAGGCTGGTCCTTGGCCCAGCGGTAGCTGTGACAAAAAAATCTAACTCAAGTGCAGGAATAGGATCTAAGGAAGGCGATTTGTCCTGGTCCCTAGTTCAGGACACATAATGAGGTTTTCCTTGACCTATAAGTCATCCACGAATAAGAGTAGGATACCTGGACTCGGTCTCAAGACCCTCATCTCATGTAGAGGTAGCATGTGTCCTGGCCATCTGCGAAAGAGTAAAGTTAAGGTAATATTATATGAACTAACTAAAATTCTTAACACGATATAAGTGAAAGAAGTAGAGAACTCCTAAGAATGTCTCATAGCAATCGAAAGATAGGAAACAGACATCAACATTCTGATTTGCAAGACTTTAATAAACACTTGCTCTTGTACCAACAATACCAATGAAACCTAGGCTCTAATTCTGATTTGTCATGACCCGATTACATGTCATGATGGCCCATACTAAGTCCTGCTAGTAGGTAAGACAATACCATAACTCGAAGTTGTTGCAATAGGTTAGTTCAATGAGTAATACTAACATCGGCCAAATTTAATGAACACAAGCTAAAATATAAACAAAGTATTCTGACATAGATAAACAGTCATCATATGATACCAATACCATGACTTGGTAAAGCCAGTACAAGTGAATCTAATGTCAATAATACAACCCCAAAGACTTAAAATATAGTTAATACATCTATCTCAAATACTAAAGAGTAAACATAAAAGATAGAGAGAAAATAGATGACTCAAAATCCATGAGCTCACCCTATCTTCAAAAGATTAAACCCATATCACACGGCATACACACAAACAACTATATTTAAAAAGTTGGCGCCCATATGCCAATTGGTGCATAAAGTAAAGAAATCATCATCACATCCCATAATACGGGAGAGTACACCCAAGAGAAACAATAATAATAAGGCACTTAACCAACAATGAATTCATTTCTCATTATTATTCACCTGTATTTCACATTTATCATCAATCGATCATTTTTGTTGAGTCTTCAATTTTTACCAATATTGACCATATCCCCATGTTCCATACAATTACCAATGTTAGCTACTTATCATCAATACACATTAGCAACTACTTATTAGCTAAGCAGTATTATTAGCTAGTCTGTTAGATTCTTAACCATCATATGATATAATCATTTATTAGGAAAGTATTCACGACATAGCTATTTTAATAGTCAACATTACTTATCTAACCAACATTTATCACTAACATCACTCACTAAGTGAATCCTTATTTTACACTAGTTTTCTCTTACCAACTAGTCTTGATTGGTCACTTAAACACTATCCATTATGAAGCCTTAGTTATCATTAATCATTAATTGTACCCATTTATAAGGAATTAAAACAAGTGAGCTACAACCGGTATCCAAATATCAGCAATCTACCCAATATAAACAAGTATATACACATATGAGTAGACAATTTCCAGACATAGGCCTAATCGAACTCAAACCGATACACGTACACATGCACATCAACAATTATTCTCTGGCATTGTCGGGTATAGTGTAATATTCACACTTCAGCCTTTTCAGGAATTGATTACATCGTTATAACATCCTTCGGCCTTGTCGGATATCAATATCATAATCAAAACTCCTCCGACCTTGCTGGGTATCAATATCATCATCACAAACTCCTCCGACCTTGCCAGCTATCAATATCATCAAAATATGCAATTTAATATCGATATTAAAGAACAAGCCCCATAGGGTTAAAGTAAATGGCAAGCCCTATGAGGGCTAAATTAAATAACAAGCCTCACGAGGGCTAAAGTAAATAACAAGACTCAAAAGGGCTCAAGAAAATGAACATAAAGGAAAACTAAATAAGAGCATACCTCCAATACTGAACGTTCATCTTCCATGTCAATTTATAAATAGATATATATGTGTGGAATGAGTATTACAATTATCATCGGGTTTCAAGCATAATTGCCATATAACTTCCCATGTAGTCTATAAGCATGACTTCTAGAATCATTAGTAACATGACTCGCAGTATTAGCAATATAAGGTCTTTCTAGCATATTTACTAGTTTGGTTACTAAACAAGAGCACAATATGAGTAATAGCATAGCCCAAAGTCCAAAACAATAGCTTAATTAATAGCACACATGATAACATAAACATAAGCTTAATTGATAGTATAAACTATAGTTACTCATAGCATATATGGTAATTTAGTCAATAAACCATATACATCACTTCAAAGGTCATTACCATAATATAATTACTCAAATTAGCCAACATGCTTTCAAGGGAGCATTTTCTAAACATTTAGTAGCCGTCTAAGGTCTTCAAGAGAACTACATCAATCCAAGCTTAAGATGGGTCAAGAACCCCCTTCTAATTCCCCAAATACATTCTAAGCCCAACTTCTACCCAGGACTAGACTAAGGTTTCTAAATCAATTATTAGATGCATAAAATCCACCATAGTCTTAAGGTAAGTGTCTTCCCCAAGTATTTCACCAAATTCAACCATGGCATCTAAGGCACTTCCACTAATGTAAGCACTAGGGTCAACTTACCCACCATATAAGTGACAAGGTCACTCATATCCAACTAGAGTAAGGTATCCTTATGTTAGCCATCAAACATTAAGTCTAATTCCCCAAGGTTCGAGCCTACAAGTAAAGCATTTCAATCTATAAGTTCAAGTGACTTAAATGATGCAACTAAACCCAAGTCTTACCATTTATCTATCCAACACCTAAAACACCACCCAAAATCTAACAAGATATCACAATTATACTATAGCATATCTCAATATAACAAGGAACAAGCCTAACCTACCTTAAATCCAAGGAAAGCTCACGAAATGATATAAACATTTGCTTTTTCTTTTCAAAGAAGTTTCTATATGCCAAGCTATCAAAAACACAATCTACACATTATAACGAGAACATTGATACCTATATTGCACCATTATGCTTCGGGTCCAAAAATGATACCAAAAACCCAAAGTGGGTCCCACTTATGGAAAAAATATTTCTGAGGTCAATCTAATGTTCATACACCATCAAGAAATCATAACCCTCATGAAATAGGTAAATATTTAGCCTACTTGGGGCTAAATCATGCCTCCTAGATATTTAGGGTTTTAGTGAAAAAATAAAAAAATTTAAGCATTAAATGGAAGGATTCATACCTTAAATCCATCATTAATCACGAAAATATATGTTACTTAAGCTCCCAAGACACACCCAAGACTCAATTTGAGTTTAGCAGGCCATATTAGGGTTCCTTGGTCTCAAAAAAGAGTAAAAAGTGCCTAAAACACGATCTAAAAGGTCTTTAAATACCCTTCCCAAGAAAAGAGGTGTCGTGACCGCCATCCATGGACCATGATCGCGGTATGGAGAATGCCATTCATGGTTGTGCAATTGCAGCATCCTTACCTTGCATTATGTAACGGATAAAGCTTGGAAGAAATTCCAAGTTTCGACCTATGCTTTGGGATTCATTCGGAATTCATTATACGCCAATGAACTAAGTAACCTCACTAAATTCGACGTTCTGAATGCATTCGCAAAGTTTGATTTTTAATCTGAGGTCATTTTGACCAGAGACTTCTAATTTTTTAACTTTCTAACTAATAGGTCAAATGAGTTCAGGTGCATTGGGACCCGAACTAAAGGTCTTCCAAGCCTAAAATCGATATTTCGGAGCTGCTGGTGCAGTCAGAATTCGCATCCGAGATTGTTTTACTTAGTTTTTCACCTAGTGGCTATTTGGAACCAACGAAGACTTCTGAATAGGGAATTAACTCAAAAAATAAATGAATAGCATGGTACCTGAGCTATAAGTTCCAGCAAATCATAAATAATTTGGGGCTATTATGGAAAAGCTTTAACGGTAAAAATAAGTAGAAATATGGAAAATAGCCTGAAGGGTCATTTCAATATCCACTACTAAAGGAAATTTTGTCCTCAAATGTTTAAGATGAGAAAATTCCTGAAGTCTCGAATAGGTGAGGATGTTGGGCTCAATTTTTGCTCACGATCTCTGTTGTGGCCTCCTTCACTAGGTAGTGCCCCCACTGAACCTTAACTCAGGAATCTCCCTAGTATACAACTGCCTCATATCACTAGAGAAAATAAGTAAAGGCTCCTCCACAAAGGTCAAATGCTCATTTAGCTTGACTAAGTCCCATCTAAGGCTACAGGCTAGGTCAGGAATATACTATCACAACACGGAGACATAGAAAACTGGATGGACAGCAATAAAATCTAGATGTAAAGCTAACCTATAAGCTACCTCACCAACTGTGAAGAGAATCTCAATAGGACTAATATATCGACGACTGATCTTACCCTTTCTCTTGAATCTCATCACACCCTTCATAGGCGATATACGGAGGAATACATGTCACAAACTCCAAATCCCAAGTAACGAAGACTATGATTTGTATAGTCTTTCAACTTATTTTGGGCTGCCCTCATCATATCCTGGATCACTTTGACTCTATCCAATGAGTCTTGAAGCAAATCTATACCACGAAGCCTCACCTTGGAAGTCTCAAACCATCTGATCGGGGAATGATATCTCCTAACATACAAAGCCTCAAAATGCTCTATCTTAATACTCGAATGATAATTTTATTATATGCGAACTTAGACAAGGCTAAGTGTTGATCCCACTAGCCTCTAAAATCCATAACACAGGCTCAATGCGTATCCTCAAGTACTTGAATAGTCTGCTCAAATTGACCATCGATCTACAGTTGAAAGGCCGTACTCAAATCCACTTGAGTAACCATCTCCTCTAGAAATGCTCTAAAACCTCAAAGTGAACACAAAGCCATGATCTGAAATGATAGAAATAGGCACCCCATGCAAATGGATTATATCCCACACATAGATATGAGCTCATCTCTCAGCACTGAAAGTCATCTGAAGAGGAATGAAAAGTGTTAACTTAGTCAAACGATCCATAATAACATAAATGCCATCAGAGCCATGGAAGGTATGAGGAAAACCACTAATGAAGTTCATAGTAATTCGTTCTCGTTTCCACTCGGGAATAGGCAATCTTTGAGTTAAATCACTAGGACGCCGATGATCAGCCATTACATGCTGACAGCATAGGCAATGAGATACAAAGTCTACCATATCTCTATTCATCCTACTCACTAATAGTCTTGCCTCAAATCTTTATACATCTTGGTTGTACTGGGATGAAGGAAGTATCTAGAGTTCTGAGCCTCACGCAGAATAAATTAAATTAAGTCACTAATATAAGTAACACAAATATGGCCATCAAACCTAAAAATACCCTCAAAATCAATAGTACGCCTCTTGGAATCACCACTCGACACCTTATCACAAAGAGGGAGAGGCTTTCTATCCTCATAATAATGATTACGAAACTGCTCAAATAGTGAGGAAGTCGCCCCCACACTAACCAAAATCCACCTAGTATCTAAAATATCAAGGTGAACCATTAAATCAGCTAAGGACTGAATTTCCCATGCCAAAGGCCTCTGAGAAATTGATAGGCAATCCAAGCTACCCATACTCACTATTTTACGACTTAAGGCATCAGGTACCACATTTGACATACCTGGATGATACAAGATGGAAATATCGTAGTTCTTATGAGACTTCATCAATCTATGCTATCGAGACTTAAGCTCTCAATGGGTCATAAGATACAGAAGACAGCGATGATCGGTGAAAATCTCACAATGCTGACCATACAGATAATGCCTCCAATTCTTAAGCATAAAAACTACTGTTGCTTACTCTAATTCAATAGTGGGGTAGTTGCGCTCTTTCACCTTAAGCTGTCTAGAAGCATAAGACATGACTCGACCCTATTGCATCAAAACACAACATAGACAAATACCAGAAATAACACAAAATATGGTGAATCCCTCACCATAAATAAAAAGAGCTAACACAGAAGTTGAAGAAAGAAGATCCTTAAGTTTTCCAAAGCTCGACTCGTACTCTTCAGACCATTAGAAAGGAACCTATTTCTAATTCAATCTAGTCATAGGGGTTGAAATAATAGTTAAGGCCTCCACAAAGTATCTGTAGTAACTGGATATACCAATGAAACTACGAACCTCAATCGGAGATATAGGTCTATCCCAATCACGAATCGCCTCTATCTTGGTTGGGTTAACCATAATACCATCCTTAGATACCACATGGTAAGGAATGTCATTGACTCAAGCCTAAACTCAAACTTAGAGAACTTGGCAAAAAGCAAATGATCTCTCAAAGTTTGGAGCATGATTCTCAATGCTATACATGCTCCTCACTACTCCTTGAATACAAAAGGATGTCATCAATGAATATAATCATAAAAAAGTCTAGATAATGCCTAATCACTTGGTTCATCAAATCCGTGAACGCTGCTGGGAAATTAGTTAACCCAAAAGACATCATCTAGAACTCATAATGACCATATCAGGTCCTAAAAGCTATTTTTGGGACATCCTCAGCCCAAATCCATTATTGATGGTAACCACACCTCAAATCATTCTTAGAGAACACCGCAGCACCTTGAAGCTAGTCAAATAAATCATTAAAGTGAGGCATAGGATAACTATTTTTCACTGTCACCTTATTAAGATGGCTATAATTAATGCATATACGCAACGAACCATCTTTCTTCTTTACAAAAAATACAAAAGCTCTCCATGGGGATAGCTCAGTCTAATAAAACCCTTACCAAGAAGATCCTGAAGTTGTGACTATATCTCCTTAAGCTCAGCAGCAGCCACATGATAAGCTACTGTAAAAATAGGTTGGGTGATAGTCTTGAGGTCAATAGAAAACTCAATTTCACGGATAGGGGGAATACCAAGTAGGTCGGTAAGGAACACATTAGGAAACTCACAAACAAGAGGCACAGAGTTAAGTAATAGACTCTCTACATCAGTATCAAAAATATAAGTTAAATAAAACTTACAACCCCTTGAATAAGTCTCCTAGCATAAACATAAGAGATAATCCCCATCAGCTCGCGGTTGACCACTCCCTATCTCACGACTAGGGGTACGTCGGGCATGGCTAAGGTAACGGTCCTGGCAAAACAATCCATAACCATATGATAGTGGGATAACTAGTCCATGCCTAGAACCATATCAAAGTCCAACATATCTAGAATACTAAGATCAGCACTAGCATCAACATCATGAACTGTCACAATATATGATCTAAATACTCGATCTAATACTAAAAAATCACCCACGGGAGTAGATATACACAAAGACACAAATAATAAATCACTATTCAACTTTAACTATAGTGTATAATAAGAATATATATATATATAAATAAGTGGATCTCGGATCAAATAAAGCAAGAGTCAATGTGCGGTACACCAAAATCATACCTGTAACTATCCAAAATCTTAGCCTTGGGTCTAGCAGGTACTTTATATAACTGGCCAAACCTACCATATGGTTGGGCACCTGATCGACCTCCTTCCCTACATATCTTTGAACCTCCTTGAGCACTGTGGTAACCACCCCTACAACCATAAGAATCACATCTACCCAAGGAATGAATTGCTCTAATAGGGGTAGCAACATAAGATGAAACAAAAATCACCCTACGACTAGGGCAATGCCACAAATATTGACTAGAAAGTCTATAAGTAAAATAAGAAATCTGAGCAAAATTAGAACCAATAGATCCAATAGATCCAAAATAACCACCACGTTAAAACTAACTCATCTATAAACCTCTAAAAGACTAGTCACCTCTCTTAGCAGGGCGTCCACTAGAACCAGAATAACCTCCATCAGTAATCTGAAGAGTTGTCTGAACTGGTCTACTAGATTGACTCTGAGGTTGAAAAGATAGATGGGGATAATACCCAACATGACAACTACCACCTTTAAATTGAAAACTACTACGGCTCCCACAGTATCTACCCTAAAATCTAAGCCTCTTATCATGGCCCTCACGACTCTCTTGGGGCATCTCCTCCATCACTCTAGCATGATTGAAAACCTTAGAAAATGTCCTACCCATAATAATAAAACTCTAAGTAGACATAGGAATGGGGAATCTTAACCCTCTAGCAAAGAAGCAAACTCTCTCATACTCAGTGTCAAAAATAAAAGTTGTATGCTTGGCCAACTCATAAAAATGGGTCTTATACTTAGAAACTATCATTAACCCATGCTCCAATCTAGAGAACTAATTCCTCAATCTATCTCTAAGGCTATGCAGCATATACTTCTCCAAGAGCATCTCAAAGAACTGAGTCCAAGATAAGGAAGGAGATCAAACTGGCATAGAATCCACAAAACCTCTCCACCAATGATAAGTAGACAAATCCAACTGAAATATGGTGTAATCCATACCACAAGTCTCAACAAGGCCTAAACCATGAAGCCTGTCCTCACAAGCAGTAAGAAACTCATACGCATCCTCACCAGGGGCACCAAAAAACTGAGTCAGAGCTAACCTCAAGAGCCTACCCAATGTTTTTTGCTCCTCAGAACACAAAGCAGGCTGGGTCAAAACTGGTTGAGCAGCTACTGGCTAAACAACTGTTGATACAGAGAAAACCTAAACTCTGGAAGCCATAGTTATAGGTTGCTCCCCTGCCTCAGTTGCACTATGATTAGTAGACTGTGCACCATCAACTAACATACCACTAATAATCCCTAAAAGTTGAATCAAGGAATCTCTAAGTAATGAGAAAGGAACAAAACCTGGTGGAACCTAGGATGGTCCCTAGCCCACCGCTGGCTGTGACAAAAGAATCTCTAGCTCAAGTGCAAGAATAGGATCTTGGGAAGGCGATTTGTCATATTCCTTAGTTGGGGACATGTCATGAGGCTGTCCCTAACATATATGTCAACCACGAACAAAATTAGGATCCTTGGGCTCGGTCTTAGGACCCTTATCCCGTATAGAGGTAGGACGTGTCCAGCGATCTATGAAAGAGTAAAGTCAAGGGAATATTCTATGAACCAACTCAGACACTTCTCACGATAAGAGTGAAAAAAGTGAAAAACTCCTAATAATGTCCTATAGTCTTCCAAAAATTGGAAGCGAACATCAATATTCTGATCCGTAGGACTCTACTAGACACTTGCTGTTATACCAACAATACCGGTGAAACCTAGGCCCTAATATCGATTTGTCCTGTCCTAATTTACATGTCATGATGGCCCCTACTATGTCCCACCAGTAGGTAAGCCAATACCATAACTCAGATCTATCACGATAGGTTAGCTCGGTGAGTAATGCCAATATCGACCAAATTGAATAAACATAAGGTAAAATATAAACAAAGTGTTCTAACATAGATAAATAGTCATCATATGATACCAATACCACGACCTGGTAAAGCCAGTAAAAGAGCATCTAATGTCAATAATACAACCCAAAATACTTAAATTATAATCACTATATCTATCTCAAATACAGAAGATTGAATCTAAGAGATAGAGGGAAAATGGATGACTAAAACTCTATGAGCTCAGCCTATCTCCAAAATATCAAACCCATATGAACTCAAATCAACGGCAGCAACTAGTACTCAGATCCGTATCAAAATATTATAGAAGGTAGTATGAGTACCAAAATAATGGGCCCACGATAGGCATCATCAGTCGACTGGGCTAAGTCATGATATAAAGATGATATAATGCAAGATATCCCTAAGTAAGTCAAGATACAAAATTGAACTTGAATCATCACCATCATCACTACATATAATAAATAAGTAAACCAAAATAACAGTATAATCAATAACATCAATACATAAAAATCTCATCGTGCATAAGAAATAGGTAATTCAAAACTATAATGTATCACACGGGATACACATAAGCAAACATAAGTAACAAGTTGGCGCCCATACTCCAACTGGTACATAAAGTAAAGAACTCATCATCACATTCCATGCTACGGGAGAGTACACCCAAGAGAAATAATAATAAGGCACTTAACCAACAATGAATTCAATCCTCATCATTATTCACTCGTATTTCACATTTACCATCAATCAGTCATTTTTGTCAAGTCTTCACTTGTTACCAACATTGACCACATCATTATATTCCATACAATTACCATTATTAGATACTTATCATCATTACCCATTAGCCACTACTTATTAGCTAAGCAAGGATTATTAGCTAGTTCGTTAGATTCCTAGCCGTCATATGATATAATCACTTATTAGGCAACTATTCACCACATGGCTATTTTAATAGTCAACATTACTTATCTAACTAACAATTATTGCGAACATCACTCACTAAGTGAATCCTCATTTTAGACAAGTTTCCTTTTACCAACTATTCTTGATTGGCATATTAAACACTATCCATCACAAAGCCTTAGTTGTAATTAATTATTAACTGCACCCACTTATAAGTAGTTAACACTAGTGGGCTACAACCGATATCCAAATGTCAATAATCAACCCAAATTACATATAAATAAGTATATCCACATATGAGTGCACAATTGTTAGACATAGGGCTAGCTGAACTCAAACCAACAAATGTACACAGTCATATCAACAATCATCCTCCGACCTTGCTGAGTATATTATCATAGTCACACTCCAATCTTTTCGAGAATCGATATAATCGTCATAACATCTTTGGACTTATCAGGTATCAATATCATCAGCACAAATCCTCTGACCTAGATGGGTATCAATATCATCATGAAAAACTCCTCCGGCCTTGTCGGGTATTAATATCATCATAATATACAATTTAATATTGATATTAAAGAACAAGTCCCATAAGGGCTAAAGAAAATGGTAAGCCCTACGAGGGCTAAAGTAAATAAAAAGACCCACAAGGGCTAAAGTAAATGACAAGACCCACGAGGGCTCAAGTAAATGAACATAAAGGAAAAATAAAGAAGAGCATACCTCTAATACTCAGCATTAGCCTTCCATGTTAATTTATTAATAGATATGTATATGTGACATGTGTATTACAATTATCATCGGGTTTCAAGCATAATCAGCCACATAACTTCCCATTTAGTCAATAAGCATGCCTTCTAGAATCATTAGTAACATGACTAACAATATTAGCAATATGAGTGCTTTCTAGCATGTTTACTAGTTTGGTTACTAAACAAGAGAACAACATATGTAATAGCATAAACCAAAGTCCAAAATAATATATTAATTAATAGCATACATGATAACATAGAAATAGGCTTAATTGATAGTATAAACCGTAGTTACTCATAGGATTTATGGTAATTTAGTCAACAAACCATATACATCACTTCTAAGATCATTACCATAATATAATTACTCAAATTAGCCAACATGTTTTCAAGGGAGAATTTTCTAGGCATTTAGTAGCCGTCTAAAGTCATCAAGAGAACTACAACAATCCAAGCTTAAGGTGGGTCAAGAACCCCCTTCTAATTCACCAAATACATTCTAAGCCCAACTTCAACCCAAGACTAGACTAAGGTTTCTAAATCAATTCTTAGATGCATAGTAAGCCACCAATAGTTCTAAGGTAAGGGCCTTTCACAGATATTACACCCAATTCAACCGAAGCATCAAAGGCACTTCTATTAATGTAAGCACTAGGGTCAACTTACCCACAACATATGTGATAAGGTTACTCACATCCAACTTGAGTAACTAAGGCATGCCCATGTTAGCTATCTGACATAAAGTCCAGTTCCCCAAGGTTCAAGCCTATAAGTAAAGCATTTCAATCTATAAGTTTAAGTGACCTAAATGATGCAACTACACCCAAGTCTTACCACTTATCAATTGAACACCTAAAACACCTCCCAAAATCTAACAAGATATCACAATTATACTATAACATAGCTCAATCTAACAAAGAACAAGCCTAACTTACCTTAAATCCAAGAAAAGCTCACAAACCAATAAATATTTATTTTTTTAAGAAGCTTCTTCAATGTGCCAAGCTATCAAAAACACTATCTACACATTATAACGAGAACATTGATACCTATATTTCACCATTGTGCTCTAGGTCCAAAAACCCTAAGCGAGTCCCATTTATGAAAAATAAGTTTTTGAGGTCAACCCAATTTTCATACACCTTAAAGGGATCATAAACCTCAAGAAATAGGTGAAGATTTAGCTTATTTGGGGTTAATAAAGCCTCCAAGATATTTGAGGTTTTGGTCAAGAATTCAAGAAATTTAAGCATGAAATGGAAGGATTCATACCTCAAAGCCATTGTTAATCACATAAATATATGTTAAATAAGTTCACAAGACATACCCAAAACTAGATTTGAGTTTAGCATGCTATATTAGGGTTTCTTGGTCTCAAAGATGAGTGAAAAGTTCCTAAAATGCAACCTAAAAGGCCTTTGAATTCCCTTCCCAAGAAAAGAGGTGTTGCGATCACCATCCATAGACCAAGATTATGGTATGTCAATCACCATTTATGGTTATGCAATTGAAGGTCATATCAAACATAGATATGGTCTAATCTCTCAGTACTAAAGGTCATCTAAATAGGAATGAAATGTGTTGACTTAGTCAAATTATCTACAATAACCTAAATGCCATCAGAGATGCGAGAGGTACGAGGCAAACCATTAATGAAGCCCATAGTAATCCATTCCTATTTCTACTCGGGAATGGGCAACCTCTAAGTTAAACCAATAGAATACCAATAATCGCCCTTTACCTACTGACAACATAGGCAACGAGCTACAAAGTCATCCACATCTCTATTTATGCCACTCCACTAATAGTGTAGCCTCAAATCTCTTCACATCTTGGTAGTACCAGGAAGAAGGGAGTATCTAGAGCTATGAGCCTTACGCAGAATCAACAGAATTAAGTCATTAATCTTAGAAACACAAATATGGCCATCAAACCTAAAAATACCATCAAAATCAATAGTCTGCCTCCCGGACTCACCACTCGACACCTGATCATGAAGGGAACAAGGCTTACCATCCTCATACTAATGATTATGAATCTGGTCAAATAATGAGGACCTCACCTCAACACTAGATAAAATCCTCCTAGGATCTAACATATCAAGGTGAACTATCAAATTAGCTAAGGACTACTTTTCCTGTGCCAAAGGCCTTTAAGAAATTGATATGCCGTCTAAGATACTCATACTCACTGCTTTGTAACTTAAGGCATCAGCTATTACATTTGCCTTACCTAGATGATAAATAATGGAAAATTCATAGTTATTAGGCAACTTCATCCATCTACGCTGTCGAGCCTTAATCTCTTACTCATCATAGGATGCTGAAGACAGCAATGATCAATGAAAATCTCACAATGCACAACATACAGATAATGCCTACAAATCTTAAGTGTGAAATTACCGCCGCTAGCTCCAAATCATTAGTGGGGTAGTTGTACTCATGCACCTTAAGCTATCTAGAAGCATAAGAAATGACACAACACTATTGCATTAAAATACAACCTAGACGAACACCAAAAGCATCACAAAATATGGTGAATCCCTCAGCCTCAATAGAAAGAAGTAAAATAAGAGCTAAAGTAAGTTGATCTTTAAGCTTTCCAAAGCTTGACTCACACTCCTCAAACCTTCAGAAAGGAACCTTCTTCCAAGTCAATATGGTCATAGAAGTCAAAATAGTAGCAAAGCTCTCAATGAAGCATCTATAATAACTAGCTAAACTAATGAAACTATGAACATCAATCAAATATGTAGGTCTATCCCCAATTACGAATCGCCTCTATCTTGGTTGGGTCCACCATAATACCATTGTTAAACACCACATGGCCAAGGAATATCACTAACTAAAGCCAAAACTCACACTTGGAGAACTTAGGAAAAAAGCAAATGATCTCTTAATATTTGTATCACGATCTTCAATGCTATGCATGCACCTTATGACTTCTTGAATACATAAGGATGTTGTCAATGAATACAATCACAAAGGAGTCTAAATAAGACCTGAATACTCAGTTCATCAAATCCATGAATAAGGCTAGAGCATTAGTCAACCAAAAATACATCATCAAGAACTCATAATGACCATAATGGGTCCTAAAATTTATTTTCGGGACATCCTCAACCTGAATCATCAACTGATAGTAACAAGACCTTAAATCAATCTTAGATAACAACGCAGCACCCTGAAGTTGGTCAAAAAAATTATCAATGTAAGGCATAAGAAAATAGTTCTTCACTCTCACATTATTAAGCTGCCTATAATCAATGATCATCACATAGAACTATCCTTCTTATTTTCAAATAATATATGAGCTCCTCATAGGAACACAATTGATCTAATAAAACCCTTATAAAGAAGATCCTGAAGCTGAGAATATATCTCCTTAAGCCCGATAAGATCCATATGGTAGGGTGACATAAAATAGTTTGAGTACTAGGCTTTAGGCTAATAGCAAACTCAATCTCACGGATAGGGGAAATACTAGGCAGGTCGATATGGAACACAGTAGGAAACTCACAAACAATAGGCACAGAGTCAAGCAATGGACTCTACATATGAGTATCATAAATATAAGTGAGATAAGACTTATAACCCCTCAAAATAAGTCTCCTAGCATGAACATAAGAGATAATACCCATCACCTAATGGCTAACTGCTTCCTGTCATATGACTAAGGGTATGTCGAGCATAGCTAAGGTAACGGACTTGGCAAAATAATCCATGACTGCATGTTTGTGGGATAACTAGTTCATGCCCAAAATCATATCAAAGTCTAGCATATCTTGAAAAATAAGATCAGCACAAGTATCAACATCACTAATTGTCATAATATATGATCTGAATACTCTATCCAATACTAAAAAATCACCCATAGGAATAGATAGGTCCAAAAAAACAAATAATAAATCACTAGTCAACTCTAATTGTGGTGTATAATAAGCAAATATATACAAATAAGTGGATCTCAAATCAAATAAAGCAAGACCAGACTTACGACATATCAAAATCGTACTTGTAACTATCCAAAGTCTCAGTTGTGTGCCTAGTAGGTACTTTATATAACTGACCATGCCTTCTACCTGGCTGGGCACCTGACCAACCTTCTATTCTACCTGTCTGAGAACCTTCTCAATCACCTTAGTAACCACCCCTACAACTATGAGAACTATATCAACCTAAGGGATGAACTTCTATTATAGAGTTAGCACCCTAAGCTGAAACAACAATCAACCCACGATAAGGTAAATCCCATTAATATTGATTAAGAAGTCCACAAGTAAAATAAAATATCTTAGTAGATCCAGAACCAATAGATCTGACTAAACCAGAATAGCCACCATGTCTACTAACCTATTTATGAACCTTTCAAAGGCTGGTCACCACCCTTACTTGGGTGACTACTAGCACCAGACTAACCTTTATTAGTAATCTAAAGAGTTTCCTAAATTGGTCCACTAGGCTGACTCTGAGGCTGAAAAGATATACGGGGAGAATACTCAACATGAGAACTACCACCTTTGAATTAAAAACCAATACAACTCCTACTGTATCTGCTATGATATCTAGAACTCTTATTACAGCCCTCACGACTCTTATAGTGCTCTCCTCCATCACCCTTGTATGATCTGAAACCTTAACAAAAGTACTACCTGTAGAAACTAAACTCTAAGTAGCCATACAAATAGAGAGTCTCAACCCTCTAGAAAAGCATCAAAATCTCTCATGCTCAGTTTTTAAAAAAAAAGTCGCATTCTTGGCCTACTCATGAAAATGGGCCTCATACTTAAAAACTATCATGGAGCTGTGCTCCAATCTGGAGAATTGATTGGTGATGATTGAATATTTATCGATCATTATTGATTATAGTTATTGTATTTGGACCTTTAATGATTGTATTTTCCCTTAGTAAAGATTATTTTTCTGGTAGTATTTACTTTATCTAATGTCGATGTGGATGTTCGATCACTCCTTGGTGTTAGATTTAAATTGTAAAAGACTTCAAAAAGGAATTGTATGGGTTTACAGTTAGGAATCTTGATCTCCAATGTTGGTTTGATTGAATAAGTAACCGATTGAAGATGTGCATTTTCAAGATGCAGAGATGTTATTTTGGGCTAACTTTCCAAATTCCCACATTCTTTTGTTTCTAGATCTTTCACTTTCCCTATACTTTTTAATTTCTTCTTTGTTTGGACTAGCTCGTATAACTTTCGGCTACTCAGTTTGTTTTTTGTGCATATCTTTCACTTTAATATATTTGACCCATGTAACCCTTTATTTTTTAAAAAAAAATGTTGGGGAAATATTTTATAGAAAGTAGAAAAATTATTTTGGAGAATTTTGCGTACTCTTTTTATCAAATTAAATGTGGGATCGACTGACTTTATATTTGCTTTATTTTGCTAGTCACATTTTATGTTTATTAATTATTTTTTGGGTTGAATAGAATATTCAACTATAAATAAAGGAAGAAAAAAGACCCTTGAGGGCCAAATGAGAAAGAGAGATCACACTAAGTAAGTGTTCAAGAGTCATGGATTGACACAACTTTCTCAACAAGCTCCATATGCCCCTATCAGGGAGTGGTTTGATATCAAAATCATTGAAATCCATGACAAGTTATGATTTAAAAACTTTACAAAATATAGATACCTAGAAGAGATACTAATGAGTGAATCCAGAATATAGTAAAGAGTTGCTTGAGATTTGGGCTAGAGTTAACGTGTTAGGTATAAGTCTATTTTTATATCTCAGTGAGTGAAATATTACCCTTATTTAAAAGTTCTATACATTTAGAGATTTTAAGGATCCTGAAGAGGTTAAGCTATGAGGAATAATGAGATGCTTGGTCAAATACTAAGGATCTTAGTTATTTTTAGTAGACCATTTACTAAGATATGTGCACACCCACTATATTAGATGATATGCCACACATAATACATGGTTAATTGTACTACCAGATTGATACACATGAATTATAATAGAAAGCATAAGAATTTGGAATGTGCCACTTTACTAGAGGAACTAGAGTGAGGTTGAAGATTGTTTGTAGTAGGTTTTCTTCATGTGATCACACCACAATGATTACAGGGGAATAAATATGTTCTATATATCTGTTGATAAAATTATAGATGTTTAATACTGGTTCATTTATGGGGTCAATGATGCATCAGTAGCAACATACTTGTAATGATTCTTATGGTTGTTTTTCTATTTTATTGCATTTTGGCCATTCCATCCTTTTTCATAGTTTCTTGATGATATTTTGGTGTACAAGAATGGATGAAATGGCTCTCAAGATAGTTGATTAAGTATTTTGAGAGATTTTCATATCATAAGGATTTAGTGTTAGAATGGTTGATTTTAATCAAAATCTGTAGAAGTTGAGATTTGTTAAAATTTTGGAAGCATCATCAACTCTAAAATATGATTTTTGAGTTAATAGAACACTAGTTTGGGTCTTAAAATATTCAAATAAGTTTTGAAAGAGTTTTCTAGTTTCGGAAGTTCATACTTAAGATAATTGACCAAAGTCAACAGTCAAGGATAGAATGATAGATTCTGAGTTTAGATAATTCACTAGGTTCAGAGGATGATTTTTAGTGTAGTTGATGATCTGGTTCAGTTTACAAGGCTTTTAGATAGGTTTTGAATCTTTTTTTTTAGATTTGGAGATTTTTAAGTTAACAGTTAACCTTGATCAACATCTGGTCAAAATAACCTCATTTAGGTGGTTTGATAATTCTATTATGTATGAAATACTTTTTCTAAGCTAGTAGCATATTTATTTTGTGTTTGGCAGGTTTTCGATAAATTTTTGGTAAGTTTCTAAATATCTTGGATGCTTTGATCTTGATTAAGCAAAAATCTATTGACTAACAGGTTCGCTATTAGTTCAAAGATTGTGAAATTATTTTAAGAATTTTGCAATTTCCACAATGAATTATAAGGTCGATTGAAATTTTTTGGTGTAGTTTTGATAATTAGATATTGAGTTTTTATCATGAAACACGATAAGATTCTTAAATGAGAAAAAAATTATATCTGGCTAGGTAAAAAAACAAGAAATTGAGTTTATACACAATGAGTAGATTTGTATCATTATCTAAGAACTACAGAGAAAAATTGAGATATTTCACTAGATAATGATGATGTTATGACCTTTTTAGTTAAAAATAAAAATGGTACAAGAAAACTTCTGGGGAAAAAATTACTGAACATGGTATTTAAATTTTAAAATGTACTTATTTGATATTTAGAGCATGTTAAAAGTTTTAGAGCTCAGAATTGAATGATTCTTGCAGAATACTTTACGAGTTTTGTAAGAGGGTAAATATCTAAACCTTATTTTGATATTCTTTCATAATTTCTTCAGTTGATTTTCTTTCTCCATTTGTGTATTTATTGGAGAAAAATTGAGGTTCAATTAATTTAGATTAAATTTTAATAAAATTTTGTATTTAGGATTCTTATGTTATGGGTAAACTTATTTTGGCATAAATTTATTGATATATCAATTATTTCATTGTAATAAATTTCTTATGAGCTTAAAAATTTGAGAGTTTCTCGGTAAAGTTAAGAAATAGCTATTTGATGATTTTAAGATTGACTTTGGCTTCATTTTTGATGAAATTTCAAATTTAAACTCCTTAAATTATGGATAACATATTCAATACAATTTTTGTTTTGCACTTGTAGGCTCAGGGTTGACTTGTTCGACCCAAAATAGAACTATTGTAATATGAGTATTGATGGAATCATATTTACCTGTAGAACTTGTTATTAATTGATCCAATGTAATACCATCTAAGAATCTAAGCTCGTTTTAGTTGCAGTTATATGATTAAGGGGTCCAAGGCTTGAAATTTTCACTAAGTGTTGAGGACTTAGTCATTTTCAAGACCCCAAAACTTTATGAATTTTATTTTGGTCTTCCTGACTCCGAGACATTAGTTTTTGAGTTGAAACATATTTAGGGTTGTTAAAGGTATGTCTCAGGAGAGTTTTGGGATTTTTCGATAGGGTTCGGGGTATGTTTGGAAGTAAAGACAAAGAGCCCTCGCGATAGGCCCATGGCATGATGGCCATTCCTACTCTAATGGACTCTATGGAGTGGGGGTGGCTCCACCAGAGTTAGGGTCAAGGCATAATATTGTTGTACGTCCAGCTCCTTGTTTAATGAGATCAAGGGGCAATTGGGTCCTTTTCCCTCAACCCAAGTCGTCCATAACACAATTGGTGACATTTATAGGGGCATTATTTACCCCTTTCGCTCAAAATTACTCATCAGAAACTCTTCTCCTTCTTAAGAACAAAATTTAAGATCCTTTCCCCAAGAACCCAAGATTTCAAGCTTCTAAGTTCAACCAATCTTCATGAATCTTCCTATTAAGGTAGGTAGAAAATAAGCTGACTCTGAAAGCGGATACACTATCCTTCCACTCTAGGATGGGTTCATCCAAAAACTGGAAATGGACTATTCTGTTTCTGCAGTCGACTGTGGCATAGAAGGAATAAATCCAATCCATGCCGAGAATGACATTAAAATCAGTCATCTCTAATTCTACTAAGTCTGCCAAAGTGACTTTTTGAGATATCATAATAGGGCAATTCTTGTATACCCGCTAAGCTATGATGGTTTTACCCACTGGGGTAGAAACGAAAAAGGTTCTGCTATAATTTCGGGACTGACTCTGAAATCAACTTCTATATAGGGAGTAACAAAAGAAAAAGAAGCACCTGGATCTAGCAAAGAGTAACATGCACATGAAAGATCTGTAATGTACCAGTAACCACATTAGAAGAATTTTCCTAATCATGTCAGGACTGGAGAGCACAGAGTTTGTTTGGGCATTGTCCACTAGTAGCACTGAAGGTGGCACCCTGCTGATTCAGGCAATAGGACTGAGCTGAGGAATGATTCTATTAACTCTGTGGACCTGATTGCATACAATCTCTTACTCTGTTGCCTGTCTTGGTATACCTAAAAGAGGTATAACTGTCAGCTCTGCAAGTACCCTGATGGTTCTTGCCACAAGTCTGACAAAGGGGATAGGTGCGGGCACTACTAACACTGCCCTGAGGCTTAGAGCCTGGCGCTCTATCTCTGAACTTAGGCACACGACCACTAGCTAAAAAAAGAGATGGAACTGAGGAATTAGGAAGAAACTAAAATGATTTCCTTCTTCTGATTTAGGCTAAGGAAAGTTAAAAATACATGTCCTTGCTCTTTTATTTTGCTTCTCCCTCATTTTAATCTTCTGTTTCTCTATCTGATGAGAATGAGTCATAAGCCTGGATACAGTCATGTTACTATTCAGCATGGCAGATCTACACTCATTAACCATGCTATCATTTACCCCTGAAACAAACTTTCTCATCTTGGCCCTACTATCTGCAACCACATGAGGGAAAGATCTGACAAATTGAGTAAACTTAAGATAATACTCTTTCACCGTCATGTTGCCCTGCCTAAGGTTGATGAATTCTAACACCTTAGCTTATCTAAGCTCTAGGGGAAAGAATCTATCAAGGAAAGTAGAAGAAAACTCCTTCCACTTAACTGACCCTGCATCAATTTGCCTCTCTAACTTTTACTTCTTGAACTAAGTGTGAACAATATCCTACAACTGATATACAGATATCTTAGCACTCTCACTATAAGTAACCCCCATGATGTATTTAACCTTCTAAAACTGATCTAGGAATTCCTGAGGTTCCTCATATGTCTTAAACTCAAGGAAAGATGGAGGATTCATTCGAGTGAAGTCCCGAATCCTGGCTGTAGGTGAATTGGCCACTGGGTTTGCCAGAATGATAGTTGGTCGTTCATTCTGAGAAGCAACTAACTGAGCAAGAGTAGTGAATGCAGCTCTGAACTCTACATAAGAAACATGTTCGTCCAATGGAGCTCCTTGGACGGGTTGAGTTCTTCTCTGGGGAGGCATGTTCTGAAATAAAGAAAAAAAATGGATTAGACTAAGAGATTGACTTGAGATTATGTTCATTGGCATGACATGAATACTGAAAGATGGTAAACTATACCTAAAAAATCTTATAGCCTCCTACACATAAATGTGGTGCGCAACACACCCATGTACAAGACTCTACTAGATGCAGCTTTCAGACTTCCTAAGACTCTATAAAACTATAATACCCCATATATTTCTAAAATAGAAAATGAATCATTATTCATATGCATGAAACCTCCTATCCTATCATTTATATTTGAGTACATGAATTAGGATGAGTATCCTAGTGATAATAGAGCTTATGATGTGTTAAGCATGTTCATAAGAGTCACTTAGAGTAAGCCAAGCTAAGAACTTTTGAATCCACCAAGTTTTCATGTGTGATATCATATTGGTCATATTTTAATGAGCATAACTTGGTTTATAGGTGGTATTTTGAAAGATTTATACCCTCCAAATTATAGAGAATTGAATAAGCTTTTCGTTGATACCAAATTCTCCTAAAACGGACACTAGGTGAAGAAGTTATGGCGATTTAAAGTTCAGCAGCGTTATTTCAGTCATTGATGCGTCGTACCATAAGCCAAAATGACGCTTGTCAGTTTCCAGTGTCTCTCCATAATTCCACTTTAGTGTGGTGAGTTACCAGGTCGCAAACAAGTGGCAACGCGATATCTCTGCATCGTTCCAAGGTCCCAAATCAGAAAATTTTCACAGAAACTAAAAGACGCATCTAGAGGGGTATTTGGGTCATCTTACCACCCCTATATATTCCTTAAACATGGAATTTATCCCCAATCCAACCATATTATACTCTCTTTTCTCAAAATTCTCTCAAGAACTCCATAGGGTTTTCATAGGAGCATCAAGATTCAAAGGATTTAACCGTTAATTTTCACGGATCTTTCATCTAAGGTAAGCATAGTGTTCATCAATGGATCCCTTTCATCCATGGAGCTCAAGAATCAAGTTTTAAAATCATGAATTGTGATTATGATGTTGTGGTATGATTATATTAATGTTGATGGTTGTTATTTGGTATCTTGATGTATTTTCATGAAGTATGTGATTATGTTAGTTTAAATCCAATAATTTGGGTGGCTTAAGATTGTTAAATTGATAAGTATACCTATGCCCAAAGTTGTTCATGTAAGGTGTTTTATAAAATGCCTAGAAGGGTAGAAATCATGTATTAAGCTTAAGGATGAACTATATGATAAATTCATGCTAGTCTATTATGTTCAAAGGGTCACATATTGTTGTTGTGCAATATATGTGTTAATGGAATGTACATGATGATTGGAGAATGGATTTATAGTGTGTCCATATGCATTCCATGTTATGTACAAGATCATGATTATGAAGTACCACATAAGTTATCCCCCAATTATTACAATATAAACTAAATGTTACATGTTTTCCATTCCCTTATGTTTAAATAGTTTCCATGTTATCGTTATGAAAAGTATATGTTGTTGGAATTCCCATGATATTAGAATATGAGGTTGATGACTTGATTACAAGCATTCCCATTCATGTTAGACATTATGATGACTATGTACTTCATGAAATACCTCGTTCTTGTATTATGAATTATTATTGACGGTCATGTATTCAAGAAAGTCATGTTGTGTCAGTTTCTTTCCATAGAGTCCTGGGGGTAATTATACCCAATAATTTAGCTGTGTACCTAGAGCCATGTCATGTTTTCATGATGCTCTCAGTCAAGCTATGATCCATAAAACTCAGTCAGTCATGTGACTCAGAAAATCTCAAAAATCTCAGTAATCTTAGTAGTTAGTAATCTTAGTGATCTCAGCACTTAGTAATCTCAGTATTCTTAGTATTCCTAGTAAGTCTCAGTAACCTCAGTACTCTAAGCCAGTCCTTAGATCTCAGTAGCATTCCATCAATTAATGAAACTAAGTAAATTTAGTTTAGCTCCATTAAACTATACCATTAATATCAGTTTAGTTAATCAATTCAGCATAATTAATCAGTTCACTGTCTATTTATATGGGAGTAGGAATTAGCACCAAGTGAACCCAAGGAAGGGAACTCACCTGTTATACGAGGGTGCAATTCTTAGAAGCAATCCTTGTATTCCAAAACTATGTATCCAGCATAGGTTGAGATATCGTAGCCTTCTATATGAGGGTAGATGAGGTGGCTTAACCTGTTATATGAGGGTTCCCACCATTCTCATTAGAGTTACCTGTTATATGAGGGTTACTCACATGTTGTCCTTACCAGTGGCATGATATTGATACCCTTCCAATCAGGGCACAGATTGGACCCCAGCTCAGCTATTATAGCATTTTTGGGGCATGTCAGTTAGATAACTACTTTCCAAAATCTCAGTTATAGTCTCAGTCTCAGTAAAAGAACTCAGATGGTTCTTCAGATTTCAGGACTGTCAGATATAGTCAATTCATATATAGTATGGAACTCAGCTAGGTCCATCAAATTTAGGACTGTCAGATACAATCACTCATGTTATAAGTTATATCATTTCTCAAAAGTGTATTATCAGTCATATTAGTTATCAAAACATATGTTATCAGTATTCAACTTTAGGACAATTAGATACAGTCAACCAAACCAGTTCTTCATAATCAAAATTGTTAGACACAGTTATTCATGTATTCGTAACATAGTATTAGTCCCTCATTATTCAGTAATACAGTATCAATCTTTCTCATTTATCAGTAAACTCAGTAGTCAAAACTCAAAATTCAGTCCTGTTACGATCTCAGTTACAGTTACGTAGTCATGCATGTATTCTCACATTCATGCTAGTCTGTCAGTTTGTATTGTTCATGCATATGAACTATTTTCATTCAGCCTACCTTACTTTCATACCAGTACATTCAAAGTACTGACGTATTTATGCTATGGTGCCCTATACCATAGGTTTAGAAGCATGAGCTCCAGAGAACCAGTAGCATCCTAATTCAACGATCAGAGTTAGCAGTGAGTCCTCATCATTTGAGGATATAATAATTATATTATTATTTAAGTTTTTAGATTATTTTAGTAGTTGTAGTTAGTTAGGGATATGTCCCATCAACTCTATATTCAGATAGTTTAGAGGCTTTCAGACTATAGGATGTCAGACAGTTATTTCAGATTTATTTTGGTATTGTTATACCGCTTTCAGACATTGTTCTTATCAAATATTTATCCAGTTTGAACCTTATGGCCTTTTAGTTTATGTTTCCATATTTTTTAGTCTTTTATGTAGTATACATATACAGATATCAGTCATGGGTTAGCATGTGATCCTTCGGGGTCATGAGCATCGTATAGTATTCCAGTTCAAAAAATTGGGTCTTTACAAACTTGGTATCAAAGCCTAAGGTTCAATAGTGTCCTAGAAATTCTGAAAAGCCACATCCAGTAGAGTCTTGTACATGCGTGTTTGTGCACCACACTTATGTGCATGAGGCTATGAGATGTTTTTGAAACAATGTCCATTCTTTCATGTCTCAGATCATACTATAGAAAGGTTCTTTAAGAAACTCTTGTAGATTCTCATCATGCTTCATGCATGTCAACTTTACCTTACTTTTAATGTAACAAAAGCAGTGAAGCTCGAGTCCTAGAGATAGGGCTTTCTCAGACAAACCCTATAGTTAGTTATGGGATTTCCCACAAGCTCAAAAGTATCCCATCAGTCCAGTTATGTTCTAGAGTTGTACAACTCTCTTTAATGATCATGAGAACTCATATGTCATCAGATCCCTTCTCCTAATTCTATGATAGCATATGACCTAGAGTTAGAGGCATAAACTCAGGAATTTAGCAATAGTAAAATTGGGATAACATGATCTAGGTTGAACAAATTATGTATTCATGGGGATAGTTGTACCAAAGTTAATCAGTAGGCTTGAACAGTACGAGCAAAAATTTAAGTCTATTGATATAACATTAGGCTTAAAGGTGTGGATGTGATATTAGTAGTATATGAAGAAATAGAACCAGATGATGTGTTTAGTAAGGCAAGCATATGTCGAACAGAGTGTAAGTATGTGACGATGATTGTGGTTCAGTTCAGAGTTTAGTAAAGTGTTTACAGACTTATGATGATGGCTTAAAGCCAAGGGGGATATGATAGATTGAGTGACCCATTTTAGCCTCCCAGATTCCAGTAGTAGTACCAGTATATATAAAAAGTAGTAAGGGAATACGATTCTCGACCCATCTTTATCTCAGTGTAGAGTTTTGCACTTCATCTATCATGAAATCCACTTAGGCCTTGCGTGTCAACTCTATGGTCATGAATCATGCTCATGCATTTTTCAGTAAATCATGTACAGTTCCCGTTCCTAGTAAAAGGGATCCCAGTTTACCCCGTAGTATGAATTATTTCTATGAACCTAGCTTATATTCACATGTTTTTCATAGAATCATATATGATTCCAGTTCCTAGCATAAGGGGTTCAGCTCTATTCCCCTCAATAATGCAAATCATGTCCCACAAAAATAGAAACTCCAAATTCAGGTCATGTAGCTCATGACTCATGTATGCATATTATGTTTTATAGTATACTTAGCTTTCATGACTCATGCTACGTCCCTACTGATCATTTAAATTCAAACTATGTTATGCATATCCTCAGTTTAGACCTTTTGGTACACACATGGTATTTATATTCTATCCCTCATACTTTAGTCAAGTGCCAAGTTCAGTTAAGTGTCTATTCATGTTTTAGATCCTCCTGACTTAACCCCTTCAGTAATCTCTCTTTGTGAAAACAGTATAGTGTAGCAATGAGTAGTTGCTTAAATAAGAGAGTGAATGATTCATTTTAAAAGAAGGTTGTTGCATACTTTCGTTACATAAGGGTGTAGTTATGAAGATAGGCTTGAATGTTATGATAAGTGTGAAAGTAAATGGCTAGCAAGAGGTAGTACTTAGAAATTGGGAAATTTCAGAGTGTGAGTGTACATTCAGAGCCTTGACTTATGTCAGCCTTCATTGTGCAACTATCATACCTCAGTTATCATCTCAGTTATAGTTCAGGACTCAGTACTCAGTAATTAGTGTTTAGTCTCAGAATCAAGCATTTCAATATTAGTCTAAACCTTAGTTTCAGTATTCAGGTATCAGGACCCAGCATTTAGTTCCAGTATGGATCCCAATTACAGTCTCAAGTTATAGTGTCATCTTCAGATTAGTATTCATCTCATAAATTTAGTTTAGTCTTAGACTTGCTTGACCATAACGTACAGTTATCAGTTACTCAGTTATAGGTATTTCAATACCTCAGTCTATGGAGTGTTTCCAAATCATGTAATATTCTTGGTCCTATATTTTCAAACAATATAGCTTCCATGAAATCCATGATCAATTACCTCATGTTACTCAGTCAGTTCCTTCTCATATGCATAATACTTTATGGCCTCAGCCCAGTTATTCCGATTAAGTATAATTCAGTCTTGCATACCCAATATTCGGTTACCAGTTACTCAATTAATTAGATAAGTCAGTATGTCTATGCATTCGTGCATCACTCTTCAGTTTTAGATCTCAGATAATCAGTCACAATTTCTTCCCTAGGTTCCTTGTGCATCGCCTCAACTTTCTCAATATCTCAGCGAAGTCAGTCCAGCATCCTTCAAGGTACATAGTGTCCCAAGGGGGACATACACTATAGCCCCCAAACTTTCATGATTTAAATATGTCATTTTCTTTGGTGAATCTATCTTGGAGGAAGTGTTACTTATGAGCCGACCCTCTAGCTCCAAAACTCAGCAGTAAGCCATGTACTCAATGGCTCAATTTAGTCCATGATACGATACTCTATCCATGTCATGCATTACAGACTCAGTTCAGTTCATATCTCACATTCTAGACTCAGTTATGTTCTTATGTTTCAGCTCATGCATATTGAGTAATTAATGTCAGACTCATCGGTATTTTCAATTCAAGGTAACAGTCTTCTTTGAGCTTACTCGTTCCCATGTTCAGATTTTAGTACCAAACTTTGTATTCAGTTCTATGCTTAGTTTTTAGTTCAAACTTGGTACCTTTACCATTGCATGTTCAGCCGCATATTCCTAAGTCTGTTCAGTCATATATTCATACGTCAGATATGCATGATCATCTTATTAGTACTTTTTGTCATACATTCATGTATCATATCAGTCGTATAATCATGCATCAGATATGCATGGATTTAGCTTATCAGTTATGCATTAGATATGCATTCTCATTTTGAGAAAACTCAGTCTATTATAATGCTCAGTCGTGCATTCATGAATTAGTTATCAATACATCAGATATGTATGTTCAGTATGATATGTATTCATCTTATCAGTCATGTCAGTTAAGAAATTGTGTTTCAATAGTGTATGTCTTCTACGTACTTTAGTTTAATATTTCTCCCATCCTACTCAGTCTAATTTGAGGACGAATGTTCCCAAGGGGGAATATTGTAATACCCCGTATATTTCTAAGCTAGCAAATGAACCATTGTTCCTACGCATGAAACCTCCTATCCTATAATTCATATTTGGGTAGATGAATTAGGATGAGTATCCTAGTGATAATATACCTTATGATGTGTTAAGCATGTTCATAAGAGTCACTTAGAGTAAGCCAAGCTAAGAGCTTTTGAATCCACCAAGTTTTTGTGCGTGATTTCATATAGGTCATCTTTGAATGAGTATAATTTGATTTATAGGTGGTATTTTAGCAGATTTATACCCTCCAAATTGTATAGAACTGAATAATTTTTTCGTCGATATGAAATTCACCTAAAATGGACACCAGGTGAAGAAGTTATGGCAATTTAAAGTTTCAGCAATGTCATTTCAGTCAGTAGCGCATCGCGCCATAAGCCAAAATGATGTTTGTCAATTTCTAGTGTCTCTCCATGATTCCACTGTGTTGCGGTAAGTCTCCAAGTCGTAAACAAGTGGCAACACGATATCTCCGCGTTGCGCCAGTGTCCTAAATCGGGAAATTTTTACATAAATTAAAAGACGCATCTAGAGTGGTATTTGGGTCATCTTACCACCCCTATATATTCCATAAATATGGAATTTATCCCCAATCTAACCACATTATACTATCTTTTCTTATAATTCTCTTAAGAACTCCATAGGGTTTTCATAGGAGCTTCAAGATTCAAAGGATTTCACCGTTAATTTTCATAAATCTTCCATCTAAGGTATGCGTAGTTTTCATCCATGGATCCCTTTCATCCATGGAGCTCAAGAATCAAGTTTTAAATTCATGAATTGTGATTATGATGTTGTGGTATGATTATGTTAATGTTGATGGTTGTTATTTGGTATCTTTATGTATTTTCATGAAGTTTGTGAGCATGTTAGCTGAAATCCATGAATTTGGGTGGCTTAAGATTGTTAAATTGATAAGTATACCTATGCCCAAAGTTTTACATGTAAGGTGTTTGATAAAATGCCAAGAAGGATAGAAATCATGTATTATAGCTTTGGGATGAACTATATGATAAATTCATGCTAGTCTATTATGTTCAAAGGGCTCACATGTTGTTGTTGTGCAATATATGTGTTAATGAAATGTACATGATGATTGAAGAATGGATTCATAGTGTGACTATATGCATTCCATGTTATGTACAAGATCATGATTATGAAGTACCACATGAGTTATCCCCCAATTATTACAATATGAACTACATGTTTGCCATTCCCTTATGTTTAAATGGTTTCCATGTTATCGTTATGAAAAGTATATGTTGTTGGAATTCCCAAGATATTAGAATATGAGGTTGATGACTTGATTACAAGCATTCCCATTCATGTTAGACATTATGATGACTATGTACTTCATGAAATCCCTCGTTCATGTATTATGGATTATTATTGACGGTCATGTATTCAAGAAAGTCATATTGTGTCAATTTCTTTCCATCGAGTCCTGGGGGGTACTTATACCCAAATATTTAGCTGTGTACCTAGAGTCATGTCATGTTTTCATGATACTTTCAGTCAAGCTCTAATCCATAGAACTCAGTCAATCATATGACTCTGAAAATCTCAGAAATCTCAGTAGTTCAGTAACCTCAGTGATCTCAGTACTCAGTAATCTCAGTATTCCCTATAAGTCTCAGTAACCTCAATACTCTCAGTCAGTCCTCAGATCTCAGTAGCATTTCATCAATCAATGGAACTCAGTAAATTTAGTTTAGCTCTGCTAAACTATACCATTAGTATCAGTTTAGTTAATCAGTTCAGCATAATTAATCAGTTCAGTGTCTATTCAGATGGGAGTAGGAATTAGCACCGAGTGGACCCACGGATGGGAACTCACCTGTTATATGAGGTTGTGATTCTTAAAAGTAATCTTTGCGTTCCAAAACTATGTATCCAGCATAGGTTGAGACATTGTATCCTTCTATATGAGTGTATATAAGGTGGCTTACACTATTATATGAGGGTTCCCACCGTTCTCGTTAGAGTTACCTGTTATATGAGGGTTACTCATATGTTGTTCTTACCAGAGGCATGGTATTGACACCCTTCCAATCAGGGCACAGATTGGACCCCAACTCAGCTATTATAGCTCATTTAGGGCATGTCAGTTAGATGACTACTTCCCGTGGTCTCAGTTATAGTCTCAGTCTCAGTAAAAGAACTCAGATAGATCTTCAAATTTTAGGACTATCAGATATAGTTAATTCAGATATAGTACAGAACTCAGCTAGTTCCATCAGATTTAAGATTGTCAAATATAGTCACTCATTTTATCATTTATATCACTTCTCAAAACTCATGTTATCTGTCATTTCAGTTATCAGAACTTATGTTATCAGTATTTAACTTTAGGACTATTAGATACAGTCAACCAGACGAGTTCTTCATAATCAAAATTGTTAGACACAGTTATTCATGTATTCGTAACATAGTATTAGTCCCTCAGTATTCAGTAATACAGTATCAATCTTTCTCATTCATCAGTAAACTTAGTAGTCAGAACTCAAAATTCAGTCATGTTACGATCTCAGTTACAGTTACGTAGTCATGCATGTATTCTCACATTCATGCTAGTCAGTTAGTTTGTATTGTTGATGCATATGAACTATTTTCATTCAGCCTACCTTACTTCCATACCAGTACATTCAAAGTACTGACGCATTTACGTTATGGTGTCCTATACCATAGGTTTAGAAGCATGAGCTCCAGAGAACCAGTAGCATCCTAATTCAGCGATCAGAGTTAACAGTGAGTCCTCATCATTTGAGGATATAATGATTATATTATTATTTAAGTTCTTAGATTATTTTAGTAGTTGTAGTTAGTTAGGGATATGTCCCATCAACTCTATATTCAGATAGTTTAGAGGCTTTCAGACTATAGCATGTCAGACAGTTATTTCAAATTTGTTTTGGTATTGTTATAGCGCTTTCAGACATTGTTCTTACCAGATGTTTATCCAGTTTGAAACTTATGGCCTTTTAGTTCATGCTTTTGTATTTTTCAATCTTTTATGCAATATATAGGTACAAATATCAGTCATGGTCTAGCTTGTGGTCCTTCGGGGTTATGAGCATCGTGTAGCATTCTGGTTAAAAAAATTAGGTTGTTACATGAACATTATTCTCTGATACCAATTTTGTAATGCTTCAAATCTGGTACCCGAAATGCTACACGGTGATCATGACCCCGAAGGACCATAAACTAACCCATGATTGATATTTGTACCTATATACTACATAATATACTGTATAATGCAGAAACATGAACGATAGGCCATAAGGTACAAAACTGTAACAAAGGATCTAATAAATCATAACATATGGATGGGTTATGAAATACCCAAAACAATTGAAATAACTAACTGAACATGATAGTCTATAAAGACTCTAACTGACTGAACGGTCAGAATAAGGAGTTGATGGGATATGTCCCCAACTAACTCCAACTAATAAATAAGTTAATGAGATAATAAAGTAATGATCATGTCCTTAAAAGATTAGGACTCATTTCTAGCTCTGGCTACTAAGACTAGAATCTACTAATGCTCTGGAGCTCGTGTCTCTGAACCTATGGTATAATACACCATAGCACAAATGTGTCAGTACTTTAAATGTACTGGTATGCTTGTGAAATAGGCTGAATGCATGGGGTTCATATGCATGAACAATATTGGCTAACTGACTAATATAAACGGAAGAATACATGGATCCATACATAGTAACTATATCTAAAATTATGATAACAGGAGTTTACTAATAACTAATATGACTAATGACTGAGTTCTGATAACTAATAACATGAGTTACTGTATCTAATAGTCCTGAATCTGATGGAACTAGATGAGTTCCGTACGGTATCTGAGCTGATTGTATCTGACAGTCCTGAATTCTGTAGAACTATCTGATTTCTATTATTGAGACTGATTGACTATATCTGACAGTCCAGATTCTATAACATGAAAATATGGGAAGTAGTCATCTAACTGGCATGCCCCAAATGATGCATTATAGCTGAATTGGGGTCCAACCTGTGCCCTGATTAGAAGGGTGTCAATACCACGCCACTGGTAAGGACAATATATGAGTGACCCTTGACTAGCAGGTTACTCTAATGAGAATGGTGGGAACCCTAAACTAGAAGGTTAAGACACCTCATCTACCCTCAACTAGTAGGTATGATGTCTCAATCTATGATGGTTACGTAGTTCTGACATGCAAGGATTGCTTCTAAGAATCACACCCTCTACTGGCAGGTGAGTTCCCATCCTTGGGTTCACTCAGTGCTAATTTCTACTCCTATCTGAATATATACTGAACATGATTAACTGAGATAAACTTGAACTGAGTTTACTAAATTCCATTAACTGATGGAATACTACTGATATCTGACAACTGACTTAGTTCGTGAGATTACTGAGGTTACTGAATTACTGATCTTTCCTGAACCACATGACTGACTGAGTCATTGGATTATAGCTTGACTGAGGATATCGTGAAAACATGACACTGTCTCTAGGCATACAACCCAGGACTCGATGGAAAGAAACTGACAAAGCATGACTTTGTTTAATACATGACCAACATTGCAATTCCTAATTCATTTATTGAGGTAATTCATCAAATATATGATATGCATAAGCTTGTACATAAATGGGGATTTCATAAGATCATACTAGTTGGGTATTTTTTTCCTTTACATAGGAATTTAATCAAACACATGGTAGGCATAGTATATGTAGACAACATTATATAACAAATAAACATCATGATTCAACTCTGATTTTATCATCCAAGGGTTTAATCATAGGTCCACATGAATCTACCTTTATACTAATCAACTCCACATAAAATTTATCAACCAACATGGATTAGAATTCAATTGGTCATTATCAAAATGAACAAAAGCAACCCAACATGAAATTCATAAAGAAATCAATACAATTGAACTTTGAAAAGAGATTCTTGGATTTTATGGATGAAAGGAGACCATGAATGAACACTATGCATACCTGGGTTGAGTTTCTTGAATCTCTTAGTTCTTGAAGAAGATTTGGATTTTGTTCTTGGGGATTAATCTTAGAGAGAAAACCCTAATTTTATTGTTGTAGATGGATAATGAATTTTTTATCTTTGGTCAGATATAACTAGGTATATAAATGGGTGGTAAAAGACCAAAATTCCCTTTTAACATTCTTGGGAAAATTTCAAGCTAGGAAAAAATATGGGGTTATTACAGGTTTTCTTTTATTTCTTCCCCCATGTCGAGGCTAACCCAAAAAGGGTTAAATTTTAGTGGTCAGATTCCTACAAAAAGAGTTTTCAGGAGTTAAATACTTGAATCACTTCTACCCTAGTCTTGACTTTGCCAGATAGCACAGATGGGTTCGTAGTTTATTATGATGCTTCTAGAGTTGGCCTAGGTTGTGTTTTGATGCATACAGGTAAGGTCATAGACTATGTCTCTAGATAGCTTAAACCATAGAATAAGAATTATCCAACCCATGATCTTAAGTTGGCATTTGATGTATTCACCTTGAAAATTTGGAGGCACTATCTTTATAGGGTTGATGTTGATGTGTTCATGGATCTCGAGAGTTTACAGTATGTGTTCACACAGAAAGACCTAAATATTTGCCAGAGAAGATGGCTTGAGTTGTTAAAAAATTATGATATAAGTGTGTTGTATCATCCAGGCATGGCTAATATAGTAACAGATGCCCTTATTATATTGTCTATGGGTAGTTTTTCCCATGTTGAGGATGATAAGAAGGAGTTAGTCTAAGAGGTTTATAAACTTTCTAGGTTAGGAATTCAAATGGTTGGTTCGGCGGAAGGAAATATATGGGTTCAAAATGGATTTAAATCTTCATTAATTGCAAAGTAAGAGAAAATGAAGACAGTAATCCTTGTTGGGTTAGGTTAAAGAAGATGGTTAGAGATCAGAAGGTAGAGATTTTCTCCTAAGAAGGAGATGGTGTGCTTTATTGTCAAGGTAGGTTTTGTGTTCTGTGTGTTGATGGTTTAAGATAGAGAATACTTGCTAAAGTGCATGGTGCACAGTATTCTATTCACCCTAGAACCACGAATATATACCGTGATTTGCAGAAAATCTATTAATGAAGTGGTATAAAGAAAGATATTACAGAGTTTGTGGCTAAGTGTTTGAATTATCAGTAGGTTAAGGTTGAGTACCAAAGACCTAGTGGTACACTTTAGGAGTTTAGCATTCCCACTTAGAAGTGGAGGTGGTGAATATAGATTTTATGATAGGATTGCCTTATACGCGTTGTCAACATGATTCAATTTGGGTCATTATAGATAGAATAACCAAGTCAGCCCATTTCTTGCCAGTTCATACTTTGCATTCATCTAAGGATTATGATATACTCTATCTTAGGGAGTTGGTAAAGCTGAATGGGGTTCCATTATCTATCATTTTAGATAGAGGTACTCAGTTTACCTCTCACTTTTGGAAAGCTTTTCAGAAGGATCTTTCTACCCAAGTTTACTTTAGTACAGCTTTTCATCTTCAAATAGATGGTCAGGCAGAGAGGGCCATTCAAACTTTAGAGTACATGTTGAGGGCTTATATTATTTAATTTAAAGGTAGTTGGGATGATCACTTATCTTTAATTGAGTTTGCCTACAACAATAGTTATCACTTCAGTATTCAGATAGTTCTATTTGAGGCTATCTATAGAAGGAGATATATATCTCCTATTAGTTGGTTTAAAGTAGGTGAAGCTTCTTTGATAGAGATAGATTCAGTATTTTAGGCAATAGAGAAGGTTGAATTAATTTGAGAAAGGTTGAAAACAGCCCAAAGTCGTCAAAAATCTTATGCATATGTGAAGAGAAAGGATCTTAAGTTTGAGGTTGGTAACTTGGTCTATTTGAAAATTTTGTATATGATGAGAGTGAAGAGATTGGGCAAGAAGGGGAAGGTCAGTCCCCACTATGTTTCCCCATATAAAATATTGAACTATTTTGAGAAGGTAGCTTATGATCTTGAGTTGCTTATAGTTTTGGCATCAGTACATCCGGTGTTCCATGTTTCTTTGTTAAGGAAATACATTGGTGATTCATCTTTTGTTGTTCCTTTAGAAAGTGTAGATAATATGGATAGACTTTCCTATGAAGGAGTCCCAGTTGAGATCCTTGATTATTAGATTCGTAGGTTAAGGAATAAAGAAGTTTCTTTGGCTAAGGTTCGATGGAGGAATCATTCTGTAGAAGGAGCTACTTGGGAAGTAGAAGTACATATGTGAGCTCGGTATCCTCATCTTTTCTCTTCAAATTCAGACTCAACTTAAGGTAATAGTTTTCCTTAGGTTGACTCTTTTAGTTCTCTATTTAAGCTATGCAACTCTTCTCTTATCATATCATGCTTTCATGAAGTTAGTTCAGCCTATGTAGTATATGTCATGTTTTATACCCAGCTATTTGATCATCTTCATCATATAGTAAAGAATCTTAGTCTTCGTAGTATCTCAGCTTAGCTAGACTTATTCGAGGATGAATGGTCCCAAGAGGGAGATATTATAATACCTCGTAAGATACTAATCTTAGTTAAGTTGTAGTTCCATGCTTAAGGGGTCCAAGGCTTGAAATATTCACCAAGTGTTGAGGACTTAGTCATTTTCAATACCCCAAAACTCTATGGATTTTATTTTTCGCCTTCCCAACCCCGAGACATTGGTTTTTGAGTTGAAACGTGTTTAAGGTTGTTAAAGGTATGCACAAGAGAGTTTTGGGATTTTTGGATGGGGTTCGAGTCGTGTTTGGATAGGGGAGATAGAGAGCCCTCACGATAGGCCCACGGCATAATAGCCATTTCTACTTTAATAGAGTTCGCGGTGCTAGAGAGGGTCTACCAAAGTTAGGGTTGCAGCGCGCTGGCCACTCCATCAAAGTGGGGTTCGCGGAGCACTAGTATTGTATGTCCAACTCCTTGGTTAATAAGATTAAGGGGTAATTGGGTCTTTTTCCCTCAACCCAAGTCATCCATAACACGATTGGGAACATTCATAGGGGCATTATTTGCCCCTTTCTCTCAAAATTACTCATTAGAAACCCTCATCCTTCCCAAGAACAAAATCTAAGCTCCTTTCTCCAAGAATCCAAGAGTTCAAGCTTCCAAGTTCATGCATCTTAAAGAATCTAGCTATTGAGGTATGTGGGATTTTGAACAAAGTTAATCTTTCATCTTTGTGCCCGAAAGTATGATTTTTGAGTTGAATTTACATGTTTTAAGTTAGGGTTTATTCCCAAATCCTCACTTGTTTAAAGCATGGAATTACACAGTGATTAAATGATTAAAGAAAATAAGAGTTGTACCTATTCATGTTTTAAGCTACAAGTTTGAAGTTTTATCTTGAATCTTTTTATTTTGATGAGAAATTGTTGTCTCCTAAGTTCAATATGTTCCGAAGCTTAAATTCATGTATTATACTCATGAATTGAATTATCCAATGTTTTGGGTCTCTGAACTATGAATTCATATTACTATTTTAAGAGTTGTTATTGTATTTTGTAATCATTTAGTGCTGTCGGGTTATGAACACCCGATACCTATGTGTTTACTTGCAATTTCAAACTTTTCCAATACAAGTTAGTCAGACCAGGATTTCATTACTATGTTCAATTTCAAGTCTGTATCGTACCATGTTATGTTGATCCATGAATAACACTATTTTCGTTTTGTTGGGAGTAGGATTTAGCACTGAGAGGGAAGTGTGGTTTCAGTGCATCCTACTTCCCAGAAACTATGTGCCCCTATAAGTTTTAGGGACTTGCCAAAAAGCGTTTCCCCTTTTTATGGCTAAATCGGGCTTTGTATAATGATTACTCCAGTTTAGTTCCACTCCGACGGCAAGGATGGAGCCGCCTCTCTCAATGTTGTTCAAACATTGGACTCCATGGTTTATGTTAGTTACATGATAGCTCCCACAGTTTTAGTCAGTATTGGAAGTCTATTTCAGTTCAATTTTACTAGAACAAGTAGTCAGTTTTCAGCATTTATTCAGTTAGTTATACAAACTATACCAGTTATTCAGATAATTTCAGTGTATTAAAATACTTGGTCTTGACTATTCAGTTTTACATGTTCATGTAATTATATTCAGTTTCTGCATGTATTTCAGTTTGTTCTTACCTCACATACAAGTACATTCAAAGTACCAATCGTATACCTTTCCCGTGCACTATGTTGTCTTATAACATAGGTTCAGACTCACAGTTTCCTGATCATCCTTAGATAGCTCAGTAGTTCCCTACGGCAATAGTGGTGAGTCCTCATCCATCAAGGATGTGATATTTTATTTTATTTATTTCATCTTTTCATTATGGTTTAGTTAGTTGGAGTTAGTTGGGGGTTTGTCCCATCAACTCCTCATAATTCTTAGAGGCTTTCAGACAGTTAGACAGTCGTTCAGTTTTTTAGTTTATCAGTTATTTCAGACAAGCATTTTTGTTTTTCATGTTTATTAGATACTTTAGAAATGTCTTTTATATGTTTTCATATTCAGATTGGCAATGCTTTATGGATTTATCTTTTGCACATGTTATGCTATTACTATTTTATTCAGTGCTCACAACAGCTACCTGACCATAGGTTAGCTTTGAGGTTATTGTGGTTTTAAGCACTATGTCGCGACTAGGGTGTAGCCTGGGGTCGTGAAATTCAAAGTGAGGGAATGTAATTTCAAAAGGAAAGACATTGTGGTGGTTTATGGTGTATTTATTCGACTTCGAGGTAGGTTTCTTGGGTGAGGACTTATCAGGTAAATCATGTTATAGGTTTGGAGGATTAATGAATTCAGTGATAAATGAGATGGATTATTGTGGTGATGTTTGAATTGGAGTTTATACTGTTATGGTGACTTGAAATTAGATTCTGATTTGATATCGGGGCTTGTACCTATGTTTATGAGTTGAGTATTGTCTTGAGATTTTATACATTTGGCTTCATCTTGCTATCTTAATTGTGCATATTCAATTATCACATGGATAATTTGATTTGTTCCATTGAAATCCTAGATTTTATTAAAAAAATCAACCATACTTTTACACATTAAGTTTGATTCAGGATTTGGGACACAGATGTATGGTATTTTATCATTCAATCTGATATAGTATTCTGGACACAAATATATGATCTTTTACTGATTAAATTTGCTATTGTAATGACCTGATTTGTGAAAACTCATTTTAATGTGTTTTGACCATTTTTTCCTTCTCTGTAGTTTCTACATGTTGATTTTAGGATGTGAGAATGATTGACACAATTTTCAATGCGATTGAAATGATTTAATTTATTGTTTTAGGAGATTTAAAAGTCATATAGTTGCCTTTGGTCAATATTTATTATTCTATGTGTCAGTTAAAAATTTGGACAATTCCACTTGGTATGAAATTATCAAATTTAGGTTAGTAGCATGATTAGTTCGGGTTCAAAACCTTTATTTTATTTTTTGATCCTTCATCTGGAGTATAGTGAAAAAGGGATCCTAGGGGGTAAAATATTATAAACAATCTTTTTTCAAAAATCCGATGCTACCATTGAGTCGAAAATATCAAATATAAAATGGTAGCATATATGATTTGACTTTATGGATCCCAATCAAATCTCGAGAGTTCGTTCGGAGCTTGGTAGGCATGCACCAAAATTAATATTTACTGATATCTGGTGCAGTCACTTAAGCGGCCCAAAACCACTTAAGCGGTAACCACCCACTTAAGCGGTAGACACTTTAGCGGCCTGCTACCGCTTTAGCGGTAGCTCCTTAAGCAGCCATTTAGTCTCTTAAGAGACAACCGCTATATACAACCTTTTTTTCCCTAATTTTCCATTATTTTTAACCCTCTAAGCTTTGACAAAGACAATTTTTTAGGGTTTCTGTTCCATCTTGCATATGGATAACCTCTAAACTCATATTTTCATTATTTTATTAATTATATTTTTGAAAAAACCTTTTAATTATGATTTCAAAATGGAATTTTGGTGTTTTTGTCGAAAGCTTAAAAATAGTTTTTCTTCAATCCAAACCTTGTTTTAGTTTAGATTTTGTGTGGATTTTCAATTGTGGACTCGTATAACCTTGGGTATTTCTAAAAAAAATTGATCTTACTCATTTCATTTTTGGACTCATTTTTCAAACTCTATTTGGATCTAGCTCAAATATAGGCAATATGGGTATCAATAGCTTTTTGTTAACACGTAAATGCTATTTTTGAATGTTGTAGTTGATTTCGACGTCGTCCGTAAGGGGAAGGCCCTGTGTTAAAGCACTTTAGGATTGAATTTCATCATTTCAAGGTAGATTATGGCTTAACTTCTTTCAAGTTGAGCTGGGCAGTTAAAAATAAGTAAAACATGCTATGGATTGAGAAAAATAACTATGGAGTTTAAATTTTGAGTTTATTATTACTGTTGCGTACCCGTGTGCGGGCTTTTATTCTACTGTTGTTGACTAGTGATATTTGATAGTGCGTGTTGCCCGTGTGGGGGCTTTATTTAATATCATTGGCCTTAGCTATGCATTTAAATTCTTTTATTCTTGATATAATGCTCATATGTGGGCTTGAATTGTTATTTTAGGTCTTTTTAAGCATTGGTTACCTTTATCATGACAGAAATGCCCTAGTTAGGGGTTGATATGATCTTAATGATGTCTAACATGCATATTTATTTTGACGGTGCCTAATTAGAGATTAATAATCATGAATTGTGGACACATCGAGTAGATTCTAGGTTCACTTATATACGTATTAGATGGATTGGATATTTCATTTTGAGTTGATTATGAGAATTATATCTTCATTTTCATACATGTACATTTATAAGATACTGGTACTATTGAGGAATATTTCTTTGACCAAAAATGAGACATTTTTATAAGAACCCACTCTATGAACTCGAACTGGAGAGATGAATTTAGATATGAGATATGAGATATTGTATATGGGTTATGAACCCCCATAGGTCCTAAATAGAAACTGCGAGCTCAGTGGGTGTATACAGAAAGTCATGCGATGGCTTTCACCATTCATCCCATTCACATTGCATTTCATTGGACTTTCATATGCATTTTTCGTGATTTATTTAGTTTTCTTGATTTGTGTTTAGTTTTAATATATTCTGTGTTTATTTGTGTTATTTTTATTTTTATATATATATTAAAACTGTTAGTGGAGATGGTGAGACTATGTTTGAGAATTTTTCCTTATAGGTTACGTTCTCATAGTGTCACTATAGTCACCTTATTTTCTACTTTGCTCAGTCGACTATGATACCTACTGAATACAAGTGGACCATACCCACAACTATTGTGCCTTTTAGGTGTATATCCCAGTTCAAGTACTACACATGGCGGTTGAGATTTCTAGCAGAGTTTGACCAGATTCGAGGTATTGGATCATCCTAGTATTTAAGGCAGATACCAGTTCTCTCTCTATCTTTTATCTTGTCTTTAATTTGTATTTAGAGACAAACTTTGCATTTTTGTTTTTCGCATATTGTATTAGATGCTCTTACACTATTACTCCAGATTTTGGGTGGTTTATGTAATTTCTTTTATATTTCCTTTTATTTAAATTTTGTGCTGGCCTGAATTTTCGGTCTTGGCAGGGTTGCATCAGGGATCAGTTCTTAATCCGTTCTTATTTACCATGGTGATAGATGTGTTGACGCGGAGTATACAAGGCTAGGTGCCTTGGTGTATGCTTTTTGCGGATGATGTAGTTTTGATTGATGAGTCGCGGTAAGGTGTTAATGATAAGCTGGAGGTTTGGAGACAAACTCTGGAGTTTAAAGGTTTCAGATTGAGTAGGACCAAGACAGATTATATGGAGTGCAAGTTTTGTGACTTGAGGCAAGAGGAGGAGGTGGTGGTAAAGTTGGACTCTCGGGCAATTTGCAAGAGGGATAGTTTTAAGTATCTTGGGTCTACAATCCAGGAAAATGGAGAGATTGATGAGGATGTCTTGTACCATAGTGGGGCAGGTTGGATGAAATGGTGGCTCGCTTCGAGGATTTTATGCGATAAGAAAGTCCCTCCCAAGCTTAAAGATAAATTCTATAGAGCTGCAGTCCGGCCGGTGGAAATGAGGATGTTGCATTGGATGTGTGGTCTTACAAGGGATGACAGGGTTAGGAATGAGATTATTTAGTAGAAGGTGGGAGTGGTATCATTGGAGGAAAAAATACGGGATGTGAGGTTGAGATGGTTTGGTCATGTGATGAGGAGGGGCACGAATGCCCCAGTTCGTAGGTGTGAGAGACTAGTATTAGATGGTTTCAAGTGGGGTAGGGGTAGACTAAAAAAATACTGGAGAGAAGTGATGAGATGTGACATAGAGTAGTTACATCTCACTGAGGACATGAGCCTGGATAGGAAGGTTTGGAGGAAAAATACTAGGATAGAGAGAGAAGGTGGGGGAATTAATTGTAGTTCGTAGTTAGGAGGGTTTTGTTGTCTTTTGTTTGGTAATGTACATTATTTTATGGATGTTGTATCTATGTTAGTTTTATCATGTTTCATGCTTTGAATATTTTTGTATATTGTCCTGTGTCTTGAGCCGGGGGTCTATCAGAAATAGCCTCTCTACTTCTTTAGAGGTAGTGGTATGGATTGCGTACATTCTACCCTCCCCAGACCCCACTAGGTGGGAATATACTGGGTTTGTTGTTGTTGTTGTTGTTGTTGTTGTTATTGGCCCGACTTCAATCTAGAAGTCTCACTTTGCTAATTTTTATATTTGTTGGGTTTATTTTTCCCTTTTTGGATGATTCTCTTACTTGCCAAGGTCGGGCCGTGACAAGTGCCATCATGACCTTATTTTTGGATTGTGATAAATTGATATTAGAGCAACCAAGTTCATTGGTCTCATAAGTATAAGAGAAGGATGTCTAGTAAAGTCTAACGGATCGGTATGTAGACACCTGTATCTATCTTCGAGAGGCTATAAGATATCCTTAGGAAAAACTCTCTCTAATTTGATTCCTTATTGTGTGGGTTGTTCATACACAATGTTTTAAACTTGTATTTCACTCTTTTCTACATAGATGGTGATGTCACAACCCAAATTATGAGTCATTATGAAACCTACTAAATCCTGCTAGTAGGTAAGCGAAATCATAATTCGGAGCTAACGCAATGGTTAATTCGGTAGAAAATACCCAACATCCACAAATTTCAAAAACACAATTTATAGATAAGAAAGGGTTCTAATACATAAAACACTCAATACAAGATACCATCCCACAACCTAGTAAAACTAGTACAAAAGCATGTAATAACAAAATACAACTTCAAACGTTTAGAATAGCGAATAATATCTATCTCGATAACTAAAGACTGAATATCAAAAGAAATAAGGAATTAGATGACTAAAAATCCAAGAGATCGTCCTATCTATAGAAAATCAACACAGCAAGGTCAATGAACTGTGGCGACAGCTAGTACTCAGATCTGCACCAAAAAGATACAAAAGTGTAGTATGAGTACCAAACAATGGGTACTGAGTAGGCATCATGGGCCGACTGAGCTAAATCATGATATAAGTATAATAAAATGCAAGATAACTAAGTCAAAGTATAGAAACGAACCTGAATCATCTCCAATACTATTGTACATAATAAGTAGTTTAACCAGAATAACAATATAACACAAGGCATCAACGCATGCCAACATCACCGTGCTATATAAGTAAATAAATCGGAATAATAATGCATCACAAGGTATCACACAAGCAATCACAAACTACAAAATTATCTCTCATATGTCAATTATTTCGGAAAGTAAATAAATCATCACAGACTCTCATACACTTGGAGAGTAAACTCAAAGATAGAATAAAGCAATCATTCATCGCTTACAAATAACCAACTTATTATTTAACCATAATTCCATAATTTATCATCAGTTGGACATTCACCAACATTGGAAAATGTACCCATCTTCATAATATTACCATTATTCAACAACCTTATCATCGATACTCACTTGTCATCATTTCTTTGATAACCATCTCTTATTCATTGATTAATTTAATAACAAGTCATCATATAACTTCTAGTCATCATTTAACAACTATTAACCATATATCCATTAATCACCATTTGTTATATAACCACCATTTATCATCTAACATCATTTATCATCTAACATCATTTAGTATCTAATCATTATTTACCAACTAATCCTCGATTATCAACTAGTCATGATTTTATCACTTATACAACATTCATCACTAATTATCAATTATACTATCTTCTAATCATTTACAACTTTTGGGCCATATCTGGCTACACTAATATCAATTTCATACCCAACTACATATAACTATATATATATGTACATTTATAATATCCATACTATAATACCCCAAAAAATTTTTCGTTGAAATTTTGTGCGTAAACGTGTTGTGTTCTATCTTCTAGAATGAATTATAAATTTTCCGTGCGGAATGTCTTAGATTATGACCCACCATTGCGTAGAGTATCGAATAATCTTTCCAACAATATGTAGATCATCCAAAACGGACACCCGAACGATAAGTTATGAACATTCCGATCGAACCGTGAATAGTAGTGAACAGTAAAACATGCAGGAAAAAGTACTAAGGCCTGGCGTATTTTTGCTCCAAATTCAAACGATCATAACACCTCGTACACAATGATCTGGGTAAGATACTATATATCAACAGAAAAATATAAGAGTCCTCTTTCTAATGAAATTAGTTTCATCCAATTTGTATATTGGAGTAAAACGTTATGGTTGATCTACTTCAGACTATCAAAATAGTCCACCAAAGGACAGATTCAAGAATTTTTTTGATTTTTAGGGGCTTTTTGGTCATTTACCCTCACCCAAAATCTGTCCAAACCCTATATTAAAGCCTATTAGAAGCATTATTTGTTATATTTCATCAAATTCCCTCAAAAGGAAAACCCTAAGCTCCTACATCCAACTTCAAGAACCTCCAAAGTTCACCATTAATTCTGCAAATTTATTCAAGATTCCAAGTTCCTAGTTCAAGAACTCCAAGAACCATCATTCAAAGGCACAATTAACATCTCAAAAATGAGTATCGATCTAAAGTTCATCATTCAAGGTATGTGGGGTTTTTCAACAAGAACTCTCTTTCGTTCTTGTGCCCAAAAGTACTTTTCTTTACAAAGGCATGATTTTTATTTGATTTTTTTTATGAATTTGAAGCATAAACCCATATCTTATGATAATTATTATGGAATCTTTATGTTTATGATTTTGAAAGATGAATTTACATGTGTGGAGATATAAATCATGAATCTTGAACGATATTTATCATGATTTTGATATTTGGGTCGTGAATCCCCATTGAAAATTGTGTTTTTTTGAGAAAGTGTGTGTTATAAGCACGTTGATGTTGAATATTTGAGATATTTTGAATGATTTGACCTTTTGGTCTTAATAGAGTTGTTTTGAACTCGAGTGTGAAAGAAATCCACAACGTGGTTGATTTTGATAGATGGGAAGCATGATGGTTCCCGATGTATATTTATGTATTATTGAAATTGTTTTGTTGTGGATTGTCTTTGAAATGATCTAAGCTAAGTCCGGGAGAAATCTTTAGCACCGAGTGGGAGGTATAAAGCGACCTTAATTCCCTAGAACTACGTTCCCCCGTAGGAGTAAGCCTGAGGCTGATTTATATAGTGATCACTAGTTTGTGTGGATTTGATTTCGATAGTCCTACTCTGATGGCAAGGATAGGATGGCTCTCCCCAACGTGGGTTGTACGTTGGACTCCATTTAGCTCACATGGTTTATGTCGGTTATAGGATCTCCCAGTGTGTGTGTTTCCTTGTGTCTATGGTGAATGGTGAAGTGATTTGAAAGTGGAATTGGGAAAGTTATTCTTTCGAAAGATTTAAATGATATTTACATTATGAGAATTGATATTATTGATGAACTGAAAGTGATTGACAAATTATATGATGACTCACATGTGTTATTGTACTTATTTCATCCTCTCATAATTATGATGATTTTCTTCGGGCTATGTGAGTCTTTCATACATCCTGCATATTTCTTATAAATATTTATAATGATGATGTTTATACAACTGCATACACCCCATATACTCGGTTCTTTTCCATGGTACTGACCTACATCTTCGGATGTGGGCTGCATTTTATCAGAATGTAGGTTTAGGTGCTCAGTTCCAGGTTCGACAGTGATTCTTCAGGCATGCTATTCTACATCCTCTGTTGTGGTGAGTCCTCATGTTCCGAGGACATGATGTCTGATGTTGCTTTCACGGAATTATTTATATTTGATAAGTGAGTATGAGTCAGTTGGGGTATGTCTCAATGGCTCGCTGGTTTTATTGATTTTCTTAGAGGCTTGTCAGACTAGTATAGATGTTGGGAGTTGACTAATAAGTCGTATTTTGTTATCTTTCTAAAATTCTTTTACTCTTAGATGATGATTATTCTGTTGATATTTGAGGGTTATTTATGGAAACCCCATTGATTTGTGCTGAACTGAATGAAAATGACTCAAAGGGTTAGCTTGGGGATACTCATAGCCTCAAGCACCGTGTGACACTCCGGGACCCATTTTCCGAGGCGTTACACATACATTGGGCATAGCTGGACTCAAACCGACAGATGTACACATAGTCACATAAATATAATCATCGTCTGGCCTTGTTAGGTATCAATGAATCATCATAAATATCCTTCGTCCCTTTCGGGTATCAATATATCATCATAATCACACTTCCACCTTGTCGGGTATCAATATATCATCACAATCATCCTTCGAACTTGTCGGATATGCATATATCATTGTAATCATCCTCCAGCCTTGCCGAGTATCAACATATCATCATAATCATTCTTCAACCTTGTCGAGTATCAATATATTATTATAATCATCCTTTGGCCTTGCCAAATATCAATATCAATATAATATAATCATAATATTCAAATTCAAACTGAAATCCACATCATCATAGACGGTGGAAAAATCAATAGCATAAGTGATCATATAATCCAGCATCAAGATTTCAAGCATAATTAATAGCATAACTCTTCATTAAATCAATAATTATGACTTCTAACATAATTCATGGCATAATTGCTAATATATCAATAGGGATATTTTGTAGCATGATTACTAGCATAATTTCTTAGCATGATCATAATAATAAACAATATCATGAACAAATACTTATCAATAGTATATTCCATGGATTATTTTTAGCATAAGTGGTAGTTTATGATTTGAATAATAGATAGTTATCAAGTATTATCTATATCACATTCATGGAAAAATCCATAGCATATACAATAACTTACCATAACATGATCCATATCTCATCATAGGATAGCCAACAATCTAATCAATTAGTCCATGAACATTAATCATCAAGTGCCAAGGTTCCTCACGATTGCCTCAAGAGAACTAATCATCAATCTTGACTAAAGGTGGGTCAAATAGCCCACTTCTAAATCTCTGAAATACATTCTAAGTCAAATACTATCTCATACTAGGCTAAGGTATCTAAATCCACTCTTCTCAAACACAACAACTAAGCCAAAATAGTAACTAAAGCAACCTTCCTTAATGAAGGAACTAAGGACAGTCTTACCCGAAGCATGGGTGTCTAAAATATTTTTATCTAACATGAGTGATCTAAGGAATTCTCATGCTAAATATGAGACATGGATCCTAATTCACCTAAGGCAAAAAGGAACAAGCCAAGTGTTTCAACTTTACGCTTTCAAATTTTCCTAAACGGTCCAACTAACTCAAGTCTTGCATTTCATAAATCTAACACCTAGCCCATCCTAAATCTAAAATATTATCAAAAGAATACTATGAGATAGCTTAATAATAAGGGATAAATCTAGCCTACCTCTCAACGAACTGCTAAACCACTGATTTTTCCTTTTGAGAAGCCTTCTCAAGATATCAAGCTATCAAAAACACATTTTACTTATCAACACGAGAATAACAATACCCAAATTTCACCATTTTTCTTAGGATCCAAAATTCACATAAAAATTCTATGTGGGTCCCACTTACGAATCGTATTTTTGAAATCAACCAATATTCTTAAGAACTCAAGGAATCATTACCCACAAAAATAAGTAAAAACCAAGCTAAATTAGGGATAAAATAAAGACTTAAAGGTTTTGGGGTTTTGAGTAATAAATCAAGAAATTTCACCAAGAAAAGGGTGAATTCTTACCTTAAATCGGAAGATAATCAAAAAATTAAATTTTAATCTAGCTTCCCAATCACCAACAAGCTTTAATTTTAATCGTTCACACTATTTAGGATTTTTATCTCTCAAGGAAGTGATGAAGGATGTCCAAAATCTTTGAAAAGGGGTCTTTTTATACCCAGTTTAGGAACTTAGGAGTCGCTATGGAGACCCCGAGGTTGGCGATCATGGAAGCTCACTTCTACCACCCGAGTTGTGATTGTGACACCTCTTCACGATTGTATATCTCCTCTGCTTGAGCGACTTGCGATCGCGGTCCAAAGAGTCGTTGTCACAGTATACCAACTAACAACAATGGACTTGGAATTTCCAAGTGCCCACAAAGCCCTCAAGATTTATCCAAAACTCTGTATACACAAAGAAACTATGTAACAATACCAAATTCGACATTCTAAATGCGATGGCTCACTTGAAATTTCCATCCGAGGTTTTTTCTATAAAATATGGGTCCCATACCCATATTTTATTTTCTTAACTTTTTGATCAATAGGCCAAAATAAGCTTGGGAGTCTCAAAACACGATCAAAGGTCCACCTAGCCTAAAATCAATATTTCAAAGTTGATGATACAGTAAAAATTTGTATACAAGATTGTTTCACTAAAGTTTTTGCCTGTCACCATTTAGAACCACCAAAGATTTCTAAAAAAAGAATTGGACCTTAAAACCAAATAAATTGTTCGGTAACTGAAAAGTCAGACTCAAAAAGTTATAAATAACTTGAAGCAACAATAGAGAAGCTCTAATGGTGAAAATAAGCAGAAATATAAAAAATGACCTGAAGGTTTATTACAGGTGAGGACCAGGTCTAGAAAGGCTAAAGATGTTAAGTCGCTTCCCGATAAAGGATCCCCAATTTGAGAAGGAGGCATGGGTCATAGTCAACCCAGATATAAAATACAGACATGGGGAGCTACCCAAAATAGAGGATGTTCTATAGAGGCTTCTCCCAAGCCTGTTGTATATTCCAGGAATGATTATCATAAAGGGATGCGGGGCCAGCTCAGATTCCATAGACTTTAGTCAATACCCTGTGCTCCAAGGTCTTTTGGTTTATTTCTTGAGTCATTTGGAAGGTGTTCCCTTAAGTTTACTTAGTATTCTTTAGACTTCGAGTGATGTTCCTCCGTCAGTTCTAGCATTTGATTATGGGATTCCTACTTCTGGGATAAAACCATCATTTATGGTACCCCCACATATGGACTCTTTGCCTACTAGACTTACTGTTTCTCCTATTGCTTTGGGTATAACTATTTCTTCTGACGATCAAAAGATATTTGAGAGGTTTATTCACTTAGATCCGCCTAAGTTTAATGGATCTATTGGCTAAGATGCCCATGAGTTTTTGATTGATTGCCAGAAGAAGTTACATAATCTTGGATCCCTTGAATTTCATGGAGTTGCTTATACTATCTATCAGTTGATGGATGTAGCTAGGGATTGCACTATAACATAATGTATATACAGCTATAAAATATATCATAGATAATATGAAAAATTATGTGGCTAAACACTCCAGTCCTGATATTTTTCCATAACTTTTGTAGCAAAAAATGGTATAACTAAACGTTAGCTATAGATTTTACATGACCTATGGCTAAAGACTATTACTTACAACTACAAAAAAAAATTGTGTTGTAGCTATGATAATAAAAAATTCTTGTTTACAAATATATATATACTTATAGCAAATAGTTTTACTCTTTTGTCATGATAAATAAATTCTATAATAATTTTTATAATGGAACCACAACGTGCTCTATTATGGCAAACGGTCTGATTTGTTGCAACGAGAATTTAAAATTTATGGCTATTTTATATTTTTGTATAATGGTAACAATACTTGTATTTGGCTACAAGTTAAAAATCTATAAATAAAAATTTAAGTATTTGCCACATCTATTGTTGCGCATGACTAAGAATTCATTCTTTTTGCCACAAAAATTTGCACATATCTAATTGTTTGTATTTGCTAAGAAAGGTGAAAATGTCTAGCCATACATATAATTTTATCCACAACTAAAAAAATTTATTTCTAAAAATTGAAAAATACAGTTATAAGCATTATTAATCACTAAAATTTCTATGATGTAACTTAAAGAAATCAAAGATATATTTCAACAGTTCTATTACAATAAATTTTAAAAAAAAGTCCACAATATTTATTAGTCACAAAGTTACATAATGTAGCTAGGATTTCATTTTAAGATTTTAAAAAAACTACTAAGTAATATACAATTGCATTTTATAATTTAAAAAATAGACACAATTAATCCAAATCAACATAGTCTTTTTCTATCTCTCCTTCCACGATCTTCATGTGCAACTTAACTTGTTTGTTCCTTATGCTTTGATTCCAATAATATATTTGTCAATAATGACAAAGTATTTTAGAATCAAGAAAATGAGGACGAACTGATCATAAATGCAAGTGTCTATGTATAAAATTTGAAGGATTTCAACAAATAAAAAATAAGAAATCATGCAAAGCACCAAAGAAGTGAACAAACTTATAGAATTTTTAAATTTTGTAGATATAGATCTCAGATTTCAATGTCAATTCTAAAATCCACACAAATAAAAATGACCTTTACATTAACAAATATATATATATACACACACACACACACAATTTAATGCAATACGCATATTGTAAAAAGTTGTCTCATTTAGTTGGAGAACTCCATATTGCAGAACCTACAAATAAAAAAAAAGAAGTTAATTAACAAAATATCACATCTAAAAATTTCAAAAGTGAGGAATGGAGGGGAAGGTAAGGGGTGGGGGCAAACAAAAAGGCATGAGAAAAGGGGGAGGAGAAAGAAATCTGAGGTGTTTGTAAGTGGGAAGGAGATATATGGCTTAGCAAAAAAAAGGGGAAATAAGATATAGGTTTAGTTGATTGGGTTTTAATATTTTGAAGGAAATATTGGTCTTTTGAAATTTTTAATTTTTCGAGTGAGATTTTGGGATTTGAATTTAAATAGGGCATGGCAGCTCGAGAATTATTTTGGCCAATTGGCCTTTTTGTTTCCATTTTTTTTCTATTTTTGGGTAAAATTTGGTTCCTTTAAGTATTTTTGTTTACTTTCTTTATATAAAAATGCTTACTATTTAATTAATATATGTGACATACAAATTATCTAATAAAAATAAATATATTCTACTTTAAGTTAATGGAAAAGTCAACTATTTATATGAAATAAATAATATTCTACAATATATATATATATATATATATATATATATATATATTCCTTTTCAATAATTTTTTATCCTCTATGATATTGTTAGTTTTGTTAATAATAAATATATACTCAAGCTAATGGAAAAAATCATCTGTTTATATGAAATAAATATTATTCTAAATATTATTGTGGGCAACGAAATTTTATTAAATTGAAATCCGTTCGAAATTATTATGTTAAATTCAAAATAGATTAGTCCCAAATGAATATTGTGGATTAATATAATTGGATTAATGTATGGATTTAATTAAAGTTCAATTTTTATTGGGCTAGCCCCCATTGATTTGGGCTATAAATAATGAGCCCACGCTGTTAATCCCAAGTTATTGTCATATTCTAGAGGCCCAAATAAGCGTCATGTATCAAATAACGTGGCATGTCAAATCAAGTGAAAAAGTCAATAGGAACATGCCACATGTCAAACTGATGTAGCAGACCTAGTGGAATCAAAAGCCCCTAAAAGGTGTCATGTCACTTAAATCTGATTGGTCAAAGGAAGTTCATATTCGTTATGACTCTTCCCTTTCCACAATTATAAATAGGGGTCTCATAATTTAGAAAAGACTCCCCCAGAACTCTAACAAGAAGCAAGAGAAAGCTCATGGATCAGACGTTGCAATTTCTCTACAAAGCACAAGCATTCAAATCAAGTTCATCAAGATCCAAGATCAAGACCTCAATATTCCAGCACAAGTCAAGATCAAGTCCCTCAAATCAACAAACCAAGTTCAAATTCAAGATCAAGCTTTAAGCCCTTGAATTTATATTTGAAAAGGAGAATCAGGGGATTCATAGAGATTGTAACACTCATATATTGAAATCAATAAATTAATTGTTACAATATTTTTCTTGTCTTGAATTATTTATTTTTCTGACTCAAAAATTTTACTGTCCAACAAATTCTAGCACGCCCAATGGGACAATCTCTACCTCTCATCTCAAATTTTCCAACATCAAAGTTCAAGAATACTTAAATAACTTTCACGATAGAAGAACAACTAGAAAACTTGGTTAAAGCTGTTGAATACTTGACAAATTGCATGCGAGAACAAGATGCTAAAATTTTCAGGTTAATAAATAACATGGAAAGCATGTATGAGAAATAATCAAGTCACACCCATAAAGCTTCTTGAAATTCAATAGAAAAAAAAGTCGTTCATAAGGTAAACAACAACAACCAAAGAGCTTCAAGTCTCTGCTGAAGGTTTGATCCCTATTGATCAATTGAAAGACTTCATCATAGGAACAATCAAAGATAAATTTGAGTCATCATCCAAATTTTCTCTCATATATGCAAAGCCATATACATAAAGGATTGATAACTTAAAGATGCCTGATGGATATCAACCTCCTAAGCTTCAATATTTTGATGGAAAAGGTGACCCTAAACAACATATAGCACAATTTATTGAGACTTGCAATGATGTTGGAATATATGGTGATCATCTTGTCAAGCAGTTTGTACGATGTCTCAAAGAAAATGCCTTTGATTAGTACACCGACCTCGAACCTAGTTCTATAAATAGTAGGGAGAAATTAAAACAAAAATTTCTTAATCGTTTATATAGCACAAGACGTATCGGTAGTATGTCTAAACTTACAAAGGCTCGCCAGGATAAAGATGAGACAATTCTTGACTTTATCAATCTATGGAGAAGTTTGAGCCTCAACTGTAAAGATCGCCTCAGTGAAACTTCTAGCATTGAAATGTGCATTGAAGGCATGAATTATGGTTTTGCTACATCTTGTAAGGATTAAAACTCAATACATTTGAAGAGTTGGTAACTTATACCCATGATATGGAATTAAGCATGGCCATAACAGGAGATCGGTGGTTGCTTGTTTGTGAGCCTCACTAAGTTGAAAATATAGAACACCTTCGTAGTGGGGGCAAGTTTACACCTGAAGATGAATTCGAAGAGACTATTTATGTCTCAGTGCTCCTCAATGTATAATCTTAAACTGCAAGTTAAAAAACGCATCAACGTACGAGTCTAAACTGCAAGTTAAAGCGCTCCTCAACACATGAGCTTAAACTGCAAATTACAAAACTCCCTAATGCACGATTCTAAACTGCAAGCTAAATCGCTCAGCTTAAACTGCAAGTTACAAAACTCCCCAATGCACGATTCTAAACTGCAAGTTAAATCGCTCCTCAATGCATGAGCTTAAACTGCAAGTTATAAAACTCCTCAATGGATGAGCCTAAACTGCATATCGCCAAGCTCTTTAAATTTGAGCTAAATGGTACAAAACTCATCAAATTGCGAGCTAAATTTTCAAATGACAAAGCTTTTCAAATTTGAGCAAAATCTCCAAGTTTACATGCTTCTTAAAATATGAGCCTAAACTGTATATCACCAAGCTCTTAAAATTTAAGCTAAGTATTCAAGTTTAAATGCTCCTCAAAATACGAGCCTAAACTGTATATCACCAAGATCTTCAAATTTGAGCTAAATGTTACAAAGTTAACGAAGTTGCGAGCTAAATTTTCAAATGACAAAGCTCTTCAAATTCGAGCAAAATCTCTATGTTGACATACTCCTTAAAACACAAGCCTAAACTGCATATCACCAAGCTCTTCAAATTTGAGCTAAGTATTCAAGTTTAAATTCTCCTAAAAATACGAGCCTAAACTGTATATCACCAAGCTTTTCAAATTTGAGCTAAATATTACAAAGCTAACCAAGTTGTGAGCTAAATTTTCAAATCACAAAGTTCTTCAAATTTGAGCTAAGTATTCAAGTCAAAATGCTCCTAAAAAAATAAGCCTAAACTGTATATCACTAAGCTCTTTAAATTCAAGCTAACTCTTCAAGTCTAAACACTTCTTAAGGCACGAGTATAAACTGCATGTCTACTCTTGACCCGCAAGAGTATAAACTATGTACGACTCAAAAAATAATAATAAAGAAGTCCGCTAGATTGAAAACCTCAAAAGAGGCGGCTTAGACAAAAGTTAGGACATAAAAAAACACTCAACTAGAACTACGTTGTGACTTGATCCTCTTTACTGAGGTACGTAGGCACTTGGAATCTCATTCTGAGTTCAGTTGCATGAGTGACAAAAAAAATTATTCCTACAGTATCCTCCATTCGAACGCCAAGTATGAAACTATTCTAATTAAATTTTGGACTTACTTCAAATATTTGTCACTCAATAAGGTTAACACATTGAAAATAAAATGAGTTCCTTCAATGGAATTTGGAATTTTAAAGTTCTCCAAGCCTACAATTAAAAGGATCTCAAAATTTTCATGCCTTAAGGTGGACAAGATTTGTCCCTTTGCACCTTAAGCTGGCATCAAACGAGTTTATCCTTAAAAGAATATTGAAATTTTCATGCCTTAAGGTGGATAAGATTTGTTCCTTTGCACCTTAAGCTGGACTCTTATGGTTGTATCCTTAAAAGGATATCGAAATTTCCATGCTTTAAGGTAGACAAGATTTGTCCTTTTGAACCTTAAACTGGCCTCTAACGAGTTTATCCTTAAAGGATATCAAAATTTTCATGCCTTAAGGTGGACAAGATTTGTCCCTTTACACCTTAAGCTGGCCTTTCACTGGCTTATCCTTAGAAGAATATTAAAATTTTCATGCCTTAAGGTGGATAAGATTTATTCATTTGCACCTTAAGCTGAGCATCAAAAAGGGCTCATACTTAGAGAAGACTATCACATAAATGCATCAGTAAAAAGGCCCATACTTAAAGAAAACCATTGCATAAATGCATCAGTGGAAAGGCCCATACTTAAAAAAAATCATGCATCTTGAAGAAAAATTAGTCGGGTCGAGGTGATGAAGGAAAAGTTAAACCCTCGCACCTTAAGACAACGTCCACCATCTTTTAGCAAAATTAGTCGGGTCTTAAAGTGACGGAGGCGAAGTTAAACTCTCGCACCTTAAGCCGATGTCCACCGTCTTCAAGTAAAATTGTTCGGACTTAAGGTAATGGAGGCAAAGTTAAACTCTCACACACTAAGCCGATTGTTGCATATTGCTATCTGTTTCAATTCTCCAAAAACAAAAAACAAAAAAATAGAGAGGAAACAAGAAAGAAAGTAAAAAGACGAATAGAAAGAATGTTGCCAATCAGAGCATTGCGATCTTGAAAGTTGTATATCACCAACTTATACTGAGACAAGATGTATTGATAAGAGTAAATCCCTTAAAATATAATTTGAAGCAATCAAAATGCTCTTTAGTGGTGATGGTCCAACATCAAGATATAAATTATTTGGTGAGGCGATGCAAATCTGGAATCCTCTATCGGACAGCATATAAGATCGACTTCAAAAAGTCATATAGAACAATCCAGGAAGTGTAAAAATCAAAATTTTGGATACTTATATATGCATGTTTCCGGCATCTATAGAATCAAGTGGATCATGATTTAGATACTCTCATATTGAGAGATGATTTTTTTGGAGACGTGCGTAAATTTGAAATTGTTGATGCATCAAAACTCAATGTTGATTTTAAGATAATACCTAAAATCATATCGAAGATATTAAATTATAAATTTCAAATATGTTATAGATCTTTGTGTCTAGTTTCATAAGAATCAAACGGATTATAATTTTTTCATTCCTGCTTCAAGATATGAAAGTGTTATTAAAGACGCGTAGATTTAAAATTTTCAACATGATAAAATTCAGGGCTAAATTCAAAAAATTATCAAGAATTATATTGAAGGAATTTAAAGTTGAATTTTGGATATGTTATAGATATCTAAGTCTAGTTTTTGGAATATCAAACTGTTCATGATTTCGATATTCTTACAATAAGATATAAATTTTCTACCACTAAGATGATGTATTGAAAAAAGGTGACGAAAATAAAAGAAAAGTAGAAGGGAAAGAAATTACCTTAATATTATTCATGGCTTGAAAACTCCAAAATTGATATTGAAAAAGTGGGAAACCTACATCCTTTTATTGAGTTGCAGGATCAATGTTTCCTTTTCCAATATAAATTTAAATTGAAAAAGCTTCCATCTCCAATACAAATTCAAATTGGAGGTTGTTTCCTTCTTTCATACAAATTCAAATTAGAGGTTGTTTTCTTCTCCCACACTAATTCAAATTGTAGGTTGTTTCCTTCTCCAATACAAATTGTAAGAGTTTTTATCTCCAATACAAATTCAAATTAGAGGTTATTTTGTTCTTCCATATAAATTCAAATCGGGGGTTGTTTCCTTCTCCAATATAAATTCAAATTGAAAGAGCTTTATTCCTGGTTAAGTAAGGCGGTAAGAAATTTTCCAAAATCTATTTGGAATGGGATGTCATGCCTCACCAACGGGTCTTACGTGTAGAGATTCATGAAAAAAATAAGAGATTTTTTTAGAGGCAATATCAATATTTGAATTGCATGGTCCAGATTTATAGAAATCTTTGAAGCACAATGGAAGCATGTTTAAATAAATCATACTTCAAGTCTAGTCTCAAAAAGATTAAATATCTCGATAATTCTTGAAGTAAGGGGCATTTGTGGGCAACAAAATTTTAATAAATTGAAATCCGTTCAAAATTTAAATTATGTTAAATTCAAAATAGATTAGTCCTAAATAAATATTGTGAATTAATATAATTGGATTAATTATTTAAGTCTAAACATGTATGAATTTAATTAAAGTCCAATTTTTATTAGGCTAGCCTATTGATTTGGGCTATAAATGATAAATCCACTTTGTTAAGCCCAAGATATTGTCATATACTAAAGGCCCCAATAATTGTCACGTGGTGAAAGAGCCAATAGGACCATGCCATATGTCAAAATGATGCAGTAGACCTAGTGTAATCAAAAACCCATAAAAGGTGGCATGTCACTTAAATCTGATTGGTCAAAGAAAGTCCATATTCATCATGACTCTTCCCTTTCTACAACTATAAATAGGGGTCTCATAATTCAGAAAAGACGCCCTCTCCCTCGAACTCTAACAAGAAGCAAGAGAAAGCTCATGGATCAAACGCCGCAATTTCTCTACAAAGCTCAAGCATTCATATCAAGTTCATCAAGATCCAAGATCAAGATCGTAATATTCAAGAACAAGATCAAAAGACCTTGAATTCAATCACAAGTCAAGATCAAGTCCCTCAAATCAACAAACCAAGTTCAAATTCAAGATCAAGATTTAAGCCCTTGAATTTGTATTTGAAAAGGTGAATCAGAGGATTCATAGAGATTGTAACACTCACATATTAAAATTAATAAATTGATTGTTGAAATATTTTTCTTCTCTCAAATTATTTATTTTTTTGACTCAAAAATTTTACCGTCCAACAATTATCACCATTCTTAATGTTAAATTATTATTATTCTGATCAAATTGGAAATATAAAATTATATTAATTTGTTATGTAGATTAGAATGTCAAGTTTTAAATAAAATATTTTAAAATAAAATTTTCAATATTGATAAATCTATCTAGACTATCTACATAGAATCATAGAAGCAAAATAATATAGTGATGACAAGTGTTATTAACATAAAGTTTAAGTTTGAAATTATTTAAGATAAAAAAATTTCAAAAAAAGATGTCAATTTAATTTTTATTTTTAATATCAATAACATGAATTCAGATTCATGTTAAGGTGTTCTATTATGGTGGAATCATACTTTTACAACACTCGATTGTTTCGATTTGATTTTTTTAAAAAGGGTGTGAATTTTGAAATATAATTTTTTTGTTTGAAATAAAAATATAAAAAATCTATGAATTTAACATAAATTTTATGAATTATATAATTAAAATTTCAAGTTTAGAATAGAAATCCAAAAATAAAATAAAATAAATTGTCAGTGTTAGAAATTCTTCCAATGGTTCATATAGAATGAAAAAAGCGAAATAATATTATAATGACAAGTGTTATCACCAAAAATTATTCAAGATTGACATTATTTTATGATAGAACTTTCAAAAAGTTTCCATTTAGCTTTTATTTTTAATGTCAATAACGTGAATTCAAATGTTGAGGTGTCCTATTATGGTGGAACCATACATCCACAACATTCGATTGTTTCAATTTGAATTTTAAAACAAATATATGAAGTTTAAAATATAATTTTTTTCAATTAAAATATAAAATTATATGAATTAAAATTTCAAGTTTAAAATAGAAATCCAAAAATAAAATAAAATTGTCTATGTTAGAAATTCTATTTAATCTGTCCATGTAGAATAGGAGAACAGAAATAATATTATGATAATGGCAATTGTCATCATCAAAAAATTTCAGATTTGTAAATTATTTTATGATAGAACTTTAAAAAAAATGTCAATTTAATTTTATTATATCAATAACATTAGTCCAGATTAAAGTATTCAATTATAGTTGAATCGTACTTCCACGACAAATGATTATTTCAATTTGAATGTAAAAATAGATATGAATTTAGATTCAATAACATTCATGCATTCCGAGAATACAAACACTAAGGGCTTATTTATTTGCAATTAATAGAGGTCTGGCTTACGGATGGTGGAGGTAACATTAGTTGCGAGTGGGATTGCCACTTTGCATACTATTCTTGGTACTGCCATGACTTCAAGAACAACCTCGACCTGTTGATCCTGCTTAACCTGTGGTATTGGATAGAGAAGTTCTACTTCCCTTCTCAACTGATATAGGTGACGCTCAGGTTCATGATCTAGTTTAACCAAATCTTTGTCCTTTGCTAGCTTACTATCTCTACAAACCTGTACCTATAAGATGAGTATCTAAGACCAAGTCTTTAGCACTTATCAAATAAAACAACAAACTTAAAACTAAAGATTTACTAATCTTAATTACCCAGCAATAGTGCCACAAATGTATTGCACCTAGCACATACAAGTGTAAGTGATCAAACAAGTAGTAAAGTGACTCTTCTCGAAAGTCGGGTTATTATACTCAAGGGACTTGAAGTTAGATATTCACCAATTCTAGGTGTACTTTTAAGTTCAATAAGTTCAAGTTTGTAACAAGAATTTGAGTTTTGTAATTATATCAAAGTAAAAAAAATAATAATGGTATGAAATTTGGATTGTAAACAACATATAGAGAGCTTCCAGGGTTGAGACTTACTACACATTCTTGCATAATCATGGTTTCTAGCTAGTGTTGGTGTTTATCATGATTGTTTTGTCATCTTATAGTATTTCTCTGATTAGGATAGTTATGCCCCTAACTAGAGGTGGTATGCATGGTCGTCAGTGGTCCCCAAGGGAATTATAGACGTCCTTACACAGGCAAGATAGAAGATTGGTTAGGAGCCTAGACAAGTGATGGGCATGGTCAATTTTATATCATTCCTACTAGACCCAAGGCTGAGTCTTCAAATGCTCTTATCACAGGTAAGATTTCAATGTGCCTTCAGCTGGCATTTGCTTTATTTGATCTAATATCCACTTATTCTAATATGTATTTTTGTTATGTCCCATGGTTAAAGTTATACTGGGATTCTTTATCCGTCCCATTATGTGTTTCTAATATCGTGGGTGATTATTTAATAGTGGGTCGAGTTTATAGATCATGTGTTGTGACTGTTTGAGGATACTCAAGTTGATCTTATTATGTTAGACATAGTGGATTTTGATGTGATTCTAGGCATAGACTAGTTATCCACTATCATGTGGTCTTGGACTATTTTTCCAAGATCGTTACGTTAGCCATGCCCAGCATACCCCAGATTGTGTGGCAAGGAGATATTAGTCGTGAGCTGGTGGGGATTATTTCTTATATTCAGACTAGGAGACTTATTTCAAAGGGTTGTGAGTATTATCTTGCTTATATTTATGGTGTTAGTACGGAGAATCCATCACTTGACTTTGTTCCTATAGTTCATGAGTTTTTGCATATTTTCCCTACCAATCTACCTTGTCTTCCTCCTGAGCGTGATATTAAGTTTGTTATTGATCTTGAGTCGAGCACCCAACCTATTTTATGTAACCTTACTATATGGCTCCTACCGAGCTTAAGAAGACAAATTCCCAACTTTAGGATCTTTTAGGTAAGGGTTTCATTAGACTAAGTGTCTCACCTTAGGGAGCTCTTGTCTTGTTTGTGAAGAAGAAGAATGGTTACTTGCATATAAGTATTGATCATAGGCAGCTTAATAAGGTGACAATGAAGAATAAGTATCTTATGCCTCGCATTAATGATTTATTTAACCAGTTTCAGGGAGCAATAGTATTCTTATTATTGATTGTAGGTTCGGTTACCATCAGTTGAGGATTCGGGCTGAGAATATCCCCAAGATAGCCTTTAGAACCCAAAATGGTCATTATGAGTTCCTGGTGATGTCTTTGGGTTAACCAATTCTTCATCTGTATTTATGGATTTGATGAACCACGTGTTTAGCTCTTATTTATTTGGATTCTTTTTTTATTATGTTCATCAACGATATCCTTATTTATTTAAGGGGTAGAGAAGAGAATATGATATATTTGAGGATTGTGCTCCAGACTTTGAGAGATCATAGGTTTTTTTCCAAATTCTCTATGTATGATTTTTAGCTTGAGTTAGTGACATTCCTTTGACATGTGGTGTTAAGGATGGGATTATGGTGGATCCAGCAATGATTGAGGCTATTCATTATTGGTATAGGCCTACATCTCTATCTAAGATTTGTAGCTTCATTGGTTTGGATGGTTACTATTGATAGTTTGTTGAGGGATTTAGTACTATTGAAGCACTGATGACCAAACTGACTCATAAGGAGGTTCTTTTCTAGTGGCCTGAGGAGTGTGAGTCAAGCTATGGGAATATCAAGGGATTTTTCAATTCAACTCTTATTTTGGCTCTTCCCATTGAGGGTGTGATGATGCAATAAGAAACCCTTCCTATATTAGGAACTAATAAATTTTAACATCTAATTAGATCGGGTCATGGTCGAGTTATTGCTTATGCATCGAGGCAATTGAAGGTGCACAGGCATAACTATCCCACTCATGATTTGGAGTTGGTAGTGCTAGTTTTTGCACTTAAGATTTGGAGGCATTTTCTTTATGGCGTGCATTATGATACCTTTGTAGATCATCGTAGTCTTCAACAGCTTATGGCCCAGAAAGAGCTAAATTCTAGGCAGCGTAGATGGATGGAATTGCTTAAGGATTATGACATTTATATTTTGTATCATCCAGCAAGGAGAACATAGTAGCGGATGCCTTGAGTCAAAAGGCGATGAGTATGGGTAGCTTGGCTTCTATTTTAGTTTCTGAGAGGAAGTTAGCGTGGGATTTCTATTACTTGGGCAACTTAATGGGGCAACTTGATTTTTCAAACCCCAAGAGGATTCTTTCTAATGTTGAGGCAAGATCTATGCTATTTGAGTAAATTTAGAGTCGTTATTTTGAGGATATGAGACTTTGTATCTTCCGTGATCAAGTGTTGAGTCTAAGAGGGCTACCATAGATTTAGAGGGTCTTTTGAGATTTGATGGCCACATTTATGTTTCGAGAGTTGGTGACTTGATTCAGTCAATTTTGAGTAAGAGTCATAGCTCTAGATAATCTATTCACCCTGGTATAACTAATATGTATAGAGATTTGAGGCACCATTATTGGTGGAGTGGTATGAAGAGAGATGTGGCATACTTTGAGGCTCATTGCTTATGCTATCAGCAGGTGAAGGCCGAGCATTAGAGACATGGTGGCTTGATTCAGAGGTTTCCCATTCCCAAATGAAAGTGGGAGTGGATTACTATGGACTTTGTTAGTGTTTTGACTCACACTTTCCATGGTTCTGATGATAATTAGGTCATTGTGGATCATGACCAAGTCGGCATATTTCATTCCTATTTAGATATCCTTCAGTGCCGAGAGGTTGGCTCATATTTATGTTCGCGAGATAGTCCGTTTGCATGGGGTGCCCATATCTAACATTTAAGATCGGGGTTCAATCTTATTTTTACCTTTTGGAGAGATTTTCAAGAGGAGTTGGGTACTTAGGTGGATCTTAGTACAACCTTCCACCGTTAGAGCGATCGACAATCAGAGTGGACTATTAGGTTCTTGAGGATATACTCCGAGCCTGTGTTATAAATTTTAGAGGTCAGTGGGAGAAACACTTAGCTTTGGTAGAGTTTGTGTATAATAATAACTACCATTCAAGTATTGAGACGGCACCCTTTGAGGCTTAGTATGGTAGGTGATGTCGTTCTCCGATTGGGTAGTTTAAGACCTTCAAGATTTGACCTCATGGTACTTACTTGCTTCAGGAGTCGTTGGATAATAGGTTGAGGAAAGCTTAGAGTTGATAGAAGGCTTATGCAGATTGTAGACTTTATGCCTTGAGATTTGGAGTTAGTGACTGGTTATTCCTTGAGTATTGCCCATGTAAGGTGTGATGAGGTTCGGGTGGAAAGGCAAGCTCAATCACATATATATTGGACCCTTTGAGATCCTTCACACAGTCAGTGAGGTGTCTTATGAGTTAGCCTTACCCCCAGATTTTGAAACTATTCATTTGGTTTAACATGTTTATATATTATAGTGATACATTCCAGATGCATCTTATATGCTCACATGGGATCTGATTCGGTTGGATGATCGGTTGATGTTCATGGAAAAGTCGATGTGTATATTAGCCACTAATGTCAGGCAGTTTAACACTAGAGAGATTTCTGCAGTTAAGGTTCAGTAAAGGCACCACCTAGTAGAAGAGGCTACTTGAGAGATTGAGAGCAAGATGCGGGTCTAGTATCCTCACCTGTTTGAGGCCTTAGGTACATCCTAACCCTTGTACTTTTACGAATGAAAGTTCTTTTAGTAATGGATATTGTAATGATCCTCTAGGTTATTTTCTTTATTTCCACTCATTTTTGCCATTTAGAGCTTCCCTGTTGCTCCCCCAAGTCATTTCTGAGTTGCTGGAGATTATAGTTTATTTATCAGGCAATTCGTCTGGTTTTTAGAGTCAATCATTAGTTAAAATAGGCTACCAGACAAAACCTTCAGTTAAATGACCTCTTATGCCAATTCTGATAGTTCTAACATCTCCTGAACGTTGATTTTAGTCTAGCTGGAGCTTTGGTTTGGGTCCCAAGGCTTCCGTACTCATTCTGCTCTATTGCCCAAACTTTAAAAAAATAGCACTCAGGTGTGAGACCCACTTTTCATTGAAATGACCTCGAATGGAAATTTTGACTTCGCTATTGAGTTCAAAATATCGAATGTGATAGGGTAGTAGATTTCATTTCCATTTACGGGATTTCGAATGAATGCTGATGGGTCAGCGGAGACTTGAAAAATACTAAGTCTCCACTCGGTGCACTCAATTGGTGCACCCACTTAAGCCCACTTTGGGTCGCACAAGCGAAGGGGCACTAAAGCAGCTGGCTAGTCGCTTAAGTGACCAGGCTTGCCTTGCTGAGGGCCGCTAAAGCCAAACCCTCACCGCTTAAGCGAAGGCCGCTTAAGTGACAAGGAGACCGCTTAAGTAATAGGCGTGTAGGCTGCATATGCCGCTAAAAAGACACTTGGTCGCAAAAGCGATGACCACTTAAGAGGCACCTCGGTGGCCTTAAATGCCCCTATGCCCAATTTTTCTCCCATTTTCACCCAAATTCAAGAGTGAAAACCCTTAGATCATGTGGAAACTTGATTGAAACATTAGTAGGAGATTTTAGGGTGTTTGTAAGCTTGAATTACTCCTTTCTTTCATAAATTCTTGATAAGTTTTCAACTATTCCATAGTTAATTTCTCTATTATTTCCTAAAATCCCTAGAATATTAGTGGATTGATTGTAGCACCATTTGAGCTTGAAATTTACCCATTCATGACCGTAAATGTTTCTTGAGCATATAGAGACGTGTTGTCTATTTCGAAAGTGCGATTTGCAAGCAGGCCCTACATGGGATTTTTAAGCAATTTTGAACTCGAAGCATGAAAATTAAATATGGGTACTGTTGTTCTTGTATTGATTAGTAGATTATGATTTTGATAGCATGGCATCTTGCGACAGCTTCCCAGAAAGAAAAATCGATGATTTAAAAGATTCTCTAGGTTTTTTTTGGGTGTCCAGGTAGGTTAGGTTTACCTTCCTCATAGATTGAGGTAATTCATAGTATATTTACGATATTATGATAGATATGAGATGGAAATTAGGTATTGAAGGTATAAACAATATAATTAGTATTATTTGGATTATTTAGATTATTATGGAACTATCAATTAGGTGTAATTGACTTAGTTAATCATGTTTAGGTAGAATTTCTATCTTAGGGATAATAATGGATTATTTAACATCTAGAAGTAAATTTAGATACCTTAGCCTAGTCCGGGATAGATTTTTCCTTAGAATGGACTTTGGAGATTAGAAGTGGGCCCCTTCATCCCACCTTAGGCCAAGACTCTTGTTGGCTCATTGTGTACTTTTTGGGTGTATTATACCTTTAAATTGGATATTCTAGAGTCAAAGAAACTAGATTCTCTATTCTTATTCTAGATTATTACTTGGGATTTGGTGTTGATTTTGGTCCAAGTCCAGTGATTTATTAACATTGAGTTTTGGTTCAAGTTCGACAACTGATGACATGAGTTTAGGTTCAAGTTCAATAAATGATGATGATATGGAGTTCTAGTTTGAGTTCGACATTAGGAATTTATTTATGGTACATTATGGCATGAATAGATTCACGATTATGGCTTGAGATATGATGAATTAATGAAATTTTGGTTATTTACTCTCTTGATTACATCCTCCGAGCTTATAGGGGTCCGTATAGAGTTATTTGATTTTCCACACTTACTGGCTTATGGGGCCCAGTCTTGTAGTTATTTATTCTTTGTTTTGTATTATATTTGTTCCAATTATTTATTACAGTATTGGAGCATCATTCTAGATTTGCCTTTTTACCTTGACTTAGCGTATTTATCTTGCATCTTTATTATTCTATTATTATGATTTAGCTCAGTCGGCTGATGATGCCTACTAAGTACCTATGATTTTGGTACTCATACTATACTGATGTACCTTTTTGCGTAGATTTGAGTTCTAGTGGCCGCTACTAATGTCACGATCATGCTGTTTTGAGTTTTGGATGTAGGGTGACCTCTCGGAGCTGGAGTTGCCCTTTTCATCTTCATCTACTTTTATTTAGTCTTTCATTATTTGAGACTGATGTACATTAACTACTACACTACTTATATTCCTTTTTGTTGGTGGCTCTTGTACCGAAACTACTAGATCTTGGGATGTTCTTTCTATTTATCTATCTTCAAACTGTAATTATTTCTTAAATTGTTGTTGTAAACCCTTTTTTGTCTTTTATGCCCATTTCTATCAAATTAGCCTATTGCTTTAAGCTTCGTTCTACAGTTCGACTTACCTACAGATGGGATAAAGTAGGTGCAATCATGACTTATAAATCAGGTTGTGACAACAAAGGAGGAAATAGTAAAGTAGTGTGTAGGATATGTAACCAGATTTAGATTGTATTTACGATTTGGGTACAATTTGAGTAAGGTTGATGTTTAGATTATAAATTTTAAGGATATTCATATGGAAATATGAACAATAGTTTGAAGAACTTCATCGTCACCTATCTTCTATAGTTAGTTGTTCAATAGTGGGAGAGTACATAAGTGGTATAAACAGTATCAAAATTAGTGTTGACAATTAAAAATTGTACGATTAAAGAACTAACCAGTTAATAAGCATGGTAACTTTGAATATTACAGCTAATTAAGTTTGTCATAACAGGGTTGGGTAGCTCAATGTGTAATGAGAATAAAAATGGTTAAATAGAGATTAGAATTTCTACTACAGTCTTATGACATGAGTGCATCGTCAAGGACTTAACAGTTGGTAGACAAATATGGCCAAACCCCTTATTCCTCAACTTTATACTTGCTACTGAGGCATTGGTCAACCTATAAATTCATGACACGGAACAAATTATGGCTATATCGAGTCCTAAAAGTAGTCTGAGGGATATTTGAAGTCCTAATCTTCAGTTGATGGTAGCTCAATCTCAAATCAATCTTCAAAAACACTCAAGCACCCTGATGCTGAGCAAAAAAATCATTAATACATAATATTAAATACTTGTTATTAATAGTCACTTTGTTCAACTGTTGGTAATTAGTAACATCCACATAGAACCATCATTATCATTATAAATGACATGATCACCCCAAGGGTAAAAACTGTATCTAATGAATGCCCGGCTCAATAAATACTACAATTTCTCCTTTAATGCAATCATCTCTCTTAGTGTCATTGTAACACCTCAAAAATTCAAAATAAGATTAAAACCATGATTTATGTACATGTAGAATCAAACCTCTTGTTTTGATAGTATGAGAAGCGATTTGGACATGTATTAATGCCATAAGTAACTCCTAGCTCACAACCATGTAGAAACATAACCAATTGATTTCTTTGAAGGATCTTTCAATAGTCAACTTCAAATAAGCATAACTCCTATATTCTGAAGTTTCTTTGATCTTAAAACCTACCAAATGATATATATTTGAATTATTTTTTCAACATATACAGGTTTGCCTTAATATGATACTGGAATAAAATGTTATGGTCATTTTATTGAAGCACTATCCAACAGTAAGAACCTGCAAGGGTAAATATGATCTTGGTGAGATTGTACGACAGTACGATGCTCTCATCTAATTAAAATGGTCACAAATTTCTAATAGTTGACAAGTATACCTTGCAACCATTATAGGGAACTACATTATTGGTTTGAAACCATGATCTTAGGTACGATAGCTTGTCTTAAAAGGGACCCAATTTGGAGTTCCAACCTATGAACCAAGTTACGATCATAAGGTGATCCCACAATCATAACAAGGCTTGTATAGTGGAGTCCAGAGAGTATAAATTAAGCCTCTAAACTATGAGAACCACCGACGAATATAGGTGGGTCCTATAATTATAGGATGGTTCGTACAATCCACAGATTTCCGGCTACATTTTATGAGGGGATGTACAGTCTTTTTCCACTATTTGAACATAAAACTATGCCAATTTTGCCACCCTAAAGCTAATATTAAGATTAATAATACCTAATCCCTCATTACTCAGAAAACACTCGACACTTAGTATCACAGAGTAAGAAAGAGGCAATTTTCTCCCATCAAGGCAAACTAGGGTTCTCTAATCTCAAGCTCCAATTTCAAAGATATTATCAAGGCTCTCATCTCCAGATATGTGGAATTTCAGCAATGGGTCTCCTTTCAACCATTAAGTCTCAAAGTTAACTCAATTTCTCAATTTAATTCTATCCTCAAAGCTTAGGGTTCATGAATGTTTTGAATTTTCTTGATACTCCGATTCCTTGGTCTCATTCAGTTATAAACCCATGTTTTAACATGAATTTAAATAACTTTACATGTTCAAAATTATAAACCCTAATTATATTGTGAAATCCGTGATTGTTGGACATGAGTTATTAAATTTCTCAATTCACTCAGTTCTTTAAATTGCTATAATTGTTGAATTCTTCAGAGATGGTGGGTTAGGAACACTCGATAACCTAGGATTTTATGCATAACTTATGAGTATTATATCCTATAGTTTACATGTTTTGAATGCTCTCATATAATGCATTTATTTTGATATTTTAGAAAATTACTATTATTGAGCATTTCAGTTATTAGTGTCATTCAGTTGGGAGTAGTACTTGACACCGAGCGGACGCAGGGATGAAGGCTTATCCATCAGTTAGGTTGATAACTTTATAAGAAGTTCGTAAGTCCCATAACTAAAATACTATCGTAGTTTATAAAGGATCACCCGCCAGACCAGGCTTGATAATTTAGTCCTTTTGGACATCAATTTAGTGGATCCACATTAGTTAGTATTTTTACCCTTGGCAAGGTACAAAATATTCTTCCATCATAGGTTATAGGTTGGACCTTGGTAAGCTCGCATTGGGGGTATGTCGGTTAACGGTAGCTCCCACAGTCCAGAATTCATAGTTCATATTCAGATAGTTGCAAGACTTTGTACTCAATTATTTAGCATATCATGTATCACATGTCCATTACTTGGCCTTATATCAGTTTATCATGTTACATCCACCATGCTCTACCTATATCAGTTATTTCCTATCTCACATACTTTGTGCATTCGAAGTACTAATAACATACTTTGTTTTGGGCTATACTATGTCATAATATATGTTCTTACACTCAACATCTAAATTGAGCATACTAAGATATCTTACTATATTAGTCATAGTACTTTGGTAAGTCCTAATCATTTGAGGACTAGTATTAGCATTTTATTTTATTTTATTTTAGTTTTAGGTAATCTGGGTTAGCTGGGGGCTTGTCCCAGCAACTCACCTTAGTAGAGGCTTTCAAATAGAGAGTAAATATTCAATTTTATGTTATATTTAGTGATTTTGATTTGTTTTAGCATTGACATTTGGTTTTGATTTTCATATATCATTCGGGCTCTAGCTTCTGCACATCGTTATTAACTTTTATACAATATCCTTAGGGGTTGTTTGATAGAGTGTAAGAATAATGTAAAATAAGGTGTATTAGTAATGCTTGTGTTAGTTATGCCTACATTAGTTATGCTTGTATTTTTGTTATGCATTGTTTTGTTTGATGTTTTAAAAATGACATGAATTACATAATTTTCAAAAAATAAAAAATTTACAAAAAAATACCTTCCTTATATATGTTGGAAAGAGTGTGAAAATTTTTTGAGGGATAATCGTTTCTTTAATCATGCTAATACATGCATTAGATCCATTGTTTTACCAATCTCGTGAATTTTGAGGTATTAGTAGTACAAACCTTAATACATAATAAAGTGTAACTAATTCCTTGCATTAGTTATACATAGTAAAATATGTACCGAACAAGGTACTAGTTATACACAAGACTAATGCATGTATTATTCTTCTTAATACATTACCAAACGATTCCTTAATCTCATGCCAGGCCATGGGTTAGCTTGGGGTTACTTGTGACTCTAAGCACCGTGTTACGACTTGAAAGTAGTCTCAAGTCATTATAAACTTAGTATTAGAGCCATGTTTAAAGTGCCCTAGGGTGTTTGAAAGCCGCATTAAGTAGAGTTTTGTTCATGAGTGTGAAACCCGCCACACTTATGAATGAGCAGTTATAAAATATTTTAGGAAAGGTTTCATTTCTTTCATGTTCATATCATGCTATAGAGTGTGAACTCTATTTAAAACTTTATTCTAATTTATGCTTTACACATTTATAGAAAATTTCTCCCAAGAGAACTACACAAGGAAAAGCAAAAATAGCAACGGTAGTGGGAATCATCAAGCACCACCACCAGCTCTAGTAAACTCTTTGAATGAACAATTCTCATGCTGAATTTGGGGCTGCTTTCATAGCATTAGGCCAGTTCATATCTACCCTAAATAACCAGTAGGTTGTGGCACCAGTCAGAGATCGAAACTTCACTCGGATAAATTCTACGGTATTTTTTGGATCTAAGTTTGAAGAGGATCCACAGGAATTTCTGAATAATATTCAAAAAGTTAATAAGACCATGGATGTCACTCCAACTGAATGTGCTAACTTGGATACTTATCAGTTGCAAGAAGTGGCTCACACCTAGTACAAGTAACGAAAAGATGATAAAGGTGAAGATGCAAGATCGGTAGAGTAGGATGGGTTTGTTGTTGTATTTCTAGATAGAATCTAGTAAAAAAATATAGGACTATGATATTGGTCAAGGAAATGGATATCTCCGAGCTATTGGTACATGCCCAAAAAATTGAGGAAGAGAAAATCAAAAAAAGAGAGAGGGAGAGCAAGAGAGACAAAATAAATAGTTTCAACTTCTCTCAACATAAGTCAGATGGAGGTAATTGTTCTCTATTTCGTCAAAAATCTTAAGTTCTATCCCTATTTTCTTTTAGTGCTCCAATGCCCAAGTTTAGGCAACATAATCAGGATAGAGCACCAAGCTCTAAGTCATAGTGTAATGTGAATAGTGATCGTACTAACCCAAATTGCAAGAGGTGTAAAAACCGGAAGGGCGAAGGTTTGGTAGTAGTAATGTTTGTTTTCAATGGTAAGTCAGGCCTTAAATTGAGGGAATGTATAGTGGCTTACAGAGTGGTAGAGATGCTTGTCAGCCAAGTTATTCTAACTCTTCTACAGCTTCAGCAGGATGCTCGACCCAAAAAGGTACCTCATCTAATGCAGCTAGGAGATAGTGTCAGAACAAGTTCTATGCCCTTCAGACTCAATTAGGAAGGTTCTAATGAGGTCACTGCTACGTTACAGGTCTTTCATGTTCAAGTCTATAAATTGTTAGTTTCTGAAGCCACATTCTCTTTTATAACTCCCTAAATAGTAGGTAGAATTTGGTGTCTATCCCAAAATCCTCTCAAACCTTCTCATTATAAAGCATAATTAATATTTAAATATCTATAATTGTTAAAATATATTTGAGTCCGTACTCTCGTTATTCTTAGTATTATATTATATTTTTTTCCCTTATTTGGCCCACGAGCTATTCTTAGTATTATATTATATTTTTCTCCCTTGTTTGGCCCACGAGACGATCCCATCCATCTACCCATCTTGTTCAAGCTCCACTGGCAGAGGACTTCACCGTACTGAACTATTCTTAAGCAGACTGCGAAAATTCATAGTCCAACAATATCAAATTATAGGTTGAAAACGCCCAGTTTTGCAAAAATTCTTATTCCAACCATATCAAATTATAAGTTGGGCCAAGCCGCCTACCAGGCCTCGCTATACTAACAACTCTATTGATAGAAAGAAAAATCTTTTTCAAATAAACTTTAATTTCCTCTCATTTAAGAAAAATTAATTCCCACAAGTAAGGAAAACACTTTCCACAAAAAACATTTTCTTCATACCAAACACACCCAAACAAAACTCAAATTCTTTGTTTTCATGCTCAAATTACTCCATGTGTTAAATTAATGAACATTCATTAACAAAAACCAACGTTCCAACACGTCTCTGGAACATGGAACACATCATACCTATTTCTTTAAAGCACAACTCTCTACTTCATTCAAGTCAGTTATTTTCCTGACAGCTGTTCAACAACCAAAACAATTCAACAGGTTCGGCACGTGTTTACACAAACTCATAGCAGTCAAAAAGGCTGCTTAACATTCTTTTTCGACATTTATCCAATTAAACACGCAGATAGCACATAAATTTACTCCCAAGTGGTCACACTTTGATCTCCTTCACAAGAACCAGCCCCTCCTCCCTCCCGCTCATCTTCGCACTTCAAAGGCTGCTTAAAGCAATCAGAGCAAAGCAATTCCAAACAAAAAGTTTCCTCATATTCAGTGTTATTTATACATCTGCCACATTCACTGCACCGTGAAATGCAAAGTGAGCAGGCCCTACATTCTTGAGTAGCTTGATCTTTCACTTGGCAACCCTCTGCAGGACAATCATAGACCAACCTCATTTTTTCACATACAGGGCATATTTGAACATCAATAGCCTGATTGTCATCAGATAAACGATAAATATTCCTTCGAGAAAAGAAATGGGGTTCGTAAACAATTTGCTGCGCCTGGCTATCTACACCTAGAAGGAACTTCAGTTCTTCAACATGTTCATGAGTCACTCCATAAAGACCGCCAATTCTCAGGTGCTTTATACCCATTATACCTCTTTGACAGTTAAAAGACTTCAACATATTTACAATGCCCTCAATACTGAGTCTTGTACATGCAGGAACCGATAGCTGCATCAATTAAAAAAGACTAATGAGCACAATATTGTACATTGACACACATACTATTAATAGCAAAAGGGACCTTGTACCAAGGAAAAACTAGTAGTAGCAAAAGGGTACTGATCCTGCACTCAACAGATACGTCTTGCAAGAGTATTTAGCACGAGGCACACAAGAACGAAAATGATGCCAGGACGGAACCAAACAGCCTAACATGCATCTCTGAGCAACCAAGAGGAAAATCAAGGGCATCAATATAACAGAAGTACGTTTCCATGAAAAATTCAAACTTCGATAAATAAAAGCTAAAACCACTGAAACAAAGCTTCAGACTCGTTAGGTAATGCAAACAATACAATGACCATCAGAGGTTCAGATTCTGCTTACAATTTAAAACAAGGAAATGATAGTGATAGAAGAACTACATCCAGACTGTGATCGGAGTCATTAGGCAAAAAATGTATGAATCAAAAATTAAATCACATAGCAAAACATGTGATCAATCAAGGTGCCATGAACAATACGTCATTTAGGATGTTCAAGTTAGCTTTAAAAGATAGTCAAGATGCATTTTGACAGACATCAGTAAGCAATTTATGTCATTCTTCTGACCAAACATTTCAGCCTTCACATATTACTAGGGGATAAATAGCTAAAATGCAACAAGTATTACTCCAGAAAGAGAAGCAGGTCATTAGAATGTGTTATAGAGCATCATGTTAACATCAACAAGCATACAACCACCATACCATCACATTGGTAACCATAAACAACACAAAAATATTAAGAAACAATAAAGTAAAATGAAGATGAACAACTGACCTTTGTCAAACGCGGATTAGAGTCAAGTACCCGCCTCAAACCGTCATCTGTGATGCGAGTGCACTCTAACAAACTCAAGCAGTGTAAGTTACCTTGAGCCCTGCTAGTCAATTGCAAGAGGACATCGTCACTGATCTCAGCCAATGGTTTTTCAATGTGAATGCTCCTCCATAATAGAGGATCATTTTTGACAGTAAGCCGCAAGGACCTACAAACACTTTCTACAGTCAAAAGATCCTTCACTCCAAGGTAACCAAGAGCAAAAAATAAAGCCTCGTGAGGGGTTCTTTCATCTTCACCAGAGCAAGATGTCGCACCAGCCCCTGTTTCCATGATCTGGGGCTGAAAACTGCCTGAACCTACATTATTGAACCCTGCAGTGTCCCCCACATTGCAAGCTGAGCCAAGACCAACATGGGCCAAGGCGTCCCTCATAACTCTCTCCCCGATAAGCCAATTCACTGGATCACCTCTATTCAATTTGTCATCAGACAGAATGTGACTACTAGGGAATGATTGGAACCTCATAGAATCGTTCCAAATAAAATTAAAACCCGCAAGTAAACCATAGTCCTCATTACTTGGACCAGCATGGTTTCTCCTACATCCTCCATAATCAACTTCCAAATCCTCAAGCCAACCAGTAATGGCTGTGATAGTGGTGCTTATATCCATACCAAATGGATCAGCAGGGAGAAGGTCAATGATATCCTCAGATACTGACTCCGAAGAATCATACTTCTCTACCCTTTCCCCCCCATAACCATAATCAAATCCCTCATGCGATTCTCGCCAGACATGTCTCGACCAAGCAAAATTCTCCACATTCTTCTCTGGAACACCCTCCACTAAACACCCATTAACAATTCTCATTGGCGATATCAAATTATCCTCAGATATATGTGCCGGAAATATGGGGCGATGTGAAAAATTTAATGCCATTTATGGTTTAGAACAAATCTAAAGACAGCTAAAAGGAGGACCTTTTTTTTTTTTTTACTTTTAATTTTTCTATTTCTTTTTTTTGTTGTTGTTTTTTATTTTCTCTCGTTTTTGGTGTGTAATATGGTAACGCGAAGCTTATCAGATTCAATAAGGAAACCCTCAATTTCGGATGGTAAACTAAAAGACAACGCACCTAAAATCTCACAGAGCTTCTTGTAAGGAACCCTAAGAAAATCTGAATAATACAATAGAATCAATAAGCGAAACGACACCTCACTACTTTTCAAAACTTTTACTATACAAATCAAACAATATAAGAATAAATGAATATTTGGCAGAATATGAAAACTTACAAGCTAGGGTTTGCAAAAGAATGTGGAAAAGAGGATAAATCGTAACAACGAAAAAAACAGATAACGAGATAATTGGGAGATAGGAGAGCCTGATTCAGTAAAAAAAAACCCTAATTTTCTCACCGAAGAACACAATCGACAAATAAAAGGCTGAAACGAGTCGAATCGCCGATTAGAGCAGAAAACTTGGGAGACTTGAAATTCCTCGGAAATCAATTTTCACCAGGTCGTTCGGAAAGGGGAAGAAGGGACTCGAATCCGCCGACCGAGCTCAAAGAGAGAGCGAAATAGAAAATTGAAAGAAATGGTAGAGCAGAAAAAGAAAAAGAGATGAAAATTTAAGGTTACCTGTTTGGGAGGTGAGGGAGAAAATGGGGGTTGAGGGGTAAGGAGAAATTGTGGAATTGTGTGTGAATTAGGAGAGTCAAAATCAAACCGACACGTGTCCGATGACTAACTCTTACTGCTGTTACGGTAAAAGTCGTGGCGGGAATGGAATTCCCTCCCCTTTTAGACTATTTTTTCGCTACAACACTAATTAATCGTTATAGTACCTTTTTTATGTATATATGGACCTACTTTTATACTTTCTTCATTTAAAAAATAATGATTTAATTTGATTTGATACGAAGCTTAAAAAAATAAAAAGTAAAAATTGAATTTTATGATGTTAAATTAAAAATATACCAAATATAGCAAAATGTACTTCAATCTTGTGGTCTTAAACATGCCATGTGGAAAGTTAAAATTAAAAAGTTGATAAAAAAAAAGAGTCATTCTTTTTTAAATGGATTAAAAAGAAAGTAGTCATTCTTTTTTGAATTATGTTAAATTGTATGTAAATATTCTTTATTATATTTTGAGTACATATGTATTTTTTGATATATATCTTTCACACTAACGGTAAGGATATATATGTATTCAAAATATGATGGAGGTTATGCACCTATCATTTATCACAGTTCAGGATATATTTTCCTATGTTCTGTTTTAATTTTTTTATCTTAAATAATTAACTCAAACCACTACCTGACTCAATAAATTCACTATCCAATTCGGTCCTCATTAAAATTCAAGAAATGCCTAGCTAACAGACGTGTTTTCCCATCCCTATAACACTATACACACAATACATTACTATCAATTTTTTTAAAAAAAAACACATTAACCCATAACATGAAAAAAAACATCAAATAAACTGTACCTCTCACGTTTCAATTTTCAGCGAAATTCTATGGGAAAAACACTATCAACCATCGGTCAACACCACACAGCCACTGTCTTCATCGAACCAAAAACACTTCATAAGTGAATCATCGCCTCACCTTTTACTCCAGCCTAATCTTCACTCCTTCCAACCGGTAATCACTACTAACATCGCCAATCAATCATAACAATTTATTTGTGGTTCACGTTTAAGAGGAAAACAGAGGAGTATCAGATTTGGAACAAAAACTAGAGGTTCGATCGAGTTGGTTCGAAATCGGGTTTGAGGGATTTATTGGGTCGAATAGTGAGTTTGATTTAATTACTTGGGATAAAAAAATTAAAACAGAAAAGGGAACAATATACCTCTGAACTATGATAACTAATGCGTATATACCCTCTGTCATACTTTGAATACACATATTCCCCTAATTTTAGTGTGAGAGGCATATAAGTTCCATTTTATTCATAGTAACGGCATATATGTACCCAAAGTATGATAGAGAGTATATACGTATCATTTATCATAGATTGAGCGTATATTTGTTCTTTTTTTATTTTTTTGCATTAAAAATTTATTTTACTAAATTATTTTAATTTATATTTACAAAATTTAAATTTGACTACTACATGATATTTAATGTAATCATTAATGTTAGAAATGGTGTTAGAATAAAATAATATTTTTGATTTAATAAATTAAAATAAAATTGAATTGAAATAACTAGTTTTATTTAAAAGATCTGCTATATGTAGTTTTTGCAGCTAACTACAAGGGGTTAGGTCCCCAAATGTTTATGGTACAGTACAGCTGGCACGCGTGTCTGCACAGTTTTGTCCTCTTGTGTAACAAACTTGCACGTGTTGCTTCTACTAAATAGGACACCTGGTCCAATGAGATTTCAGCCCTAATCATCACCCATCTATAAAAGAAAAACAAGGCTTTTTTCATCAAATGGTTTGGGGAATTAAAAAAAGGCAGCAAAAGCCCCAATTCAATGCTGCTCAAGTATTGCTCGTGTTCTTATCTTTGAAGTATGCTTAAAGAGTGAGTGAGTGTTCTTGAGTATTGACTTTGACGGATCTGGTCCCTCACTATGTGGTGCAACCCCCAAGGGTTCAACAATTGGTTTCAGAACCAGGGTAACTCTAAAAGGTTCACACCTAGATTGTTTTGGCTAGCATGGCTGCTCCACCTAACTTGGAAGAAAGGCAATCAACCACTAGCCACCTTGATTTAATGGACACCTCATGTTCCTGTTAAAGAAGTCAAGGAAGGAGAAATAGCTAGAATGGTTTCTAAAAGCAGGAGAGAGTATGATGATGAAGATAGAAGGAAGATTGAGAAAAATTACAAATCCAAGAAACTATTAGTATGTGGGATAGGTCCTGATGAATATAACAAGATCGTAACTTGTGAAAATGCTAAAGAGATCTAGGATTGTTTGAGTACTGCTCATGAAGGCACTACTGATGTGAAGGATTCAAAAGTAGACATGCTAACCACTCAATATGAAACCTTCACCATGAAAGAAGAAGAAACAATCCAAGAAATATTCACTTCTATCACAAATGAGCTTCACTGCTTAGGGAAAGTAATTCAATTATATAAGCAAGTGAGAAAGATTATTGGTGTTCTTCATATGTCCTGGGAAAGTAAAGTGGATGCTATAACTGAGGTAAGGAACCTCAAGGCCCTCACCATGGATAAACTCATTGGTAATCTAAAGCTCATAAGCTCAAGAAACAGCAAGAGCTGAAGAAAACGGAAGTAAAAAAAGAAAAATCTCTAGCTTTGAAGGTCTCAAAACATGATTCAAGTAAAGAAGATACAGATGTTGCCTATGTGGCAAGTTGGATTGTTAAAGACATGAAGATGAGTAGTCAGTTTCAAAAAAAGGAAGCAGCAGCAAAAGAGGAAGTAGTACGGAGGTACGTCACAAATGTGGAAGTCCTTAGCATTTCATTAAGGACTGTCCATTATACAAAGTGGATTACTAGGGATATCTCAAGACTGGAGGTAATAAGGGAAAGAACAAGGACTAGGTCCCTAAAAATTCAAGAAGGAAGGTAGCAATTGAGTATGCTGTAAAGCAAGCTTTGGGAGCTTAGAGAAATCATTCCAGTATTTCAGGTAAAGATAAGAAGACTGGAGATATTTCTATGCTAGAAGTGGAAGAAGTTCAAGTTATCTATGATTTATTGTGTGCACTCATGGCCGACATAGAAGATGCACAAGAAAAAAAGGTAAGTCTAACTGATATTAAGGAAAATCTAGATACTTACACTGCTAGAAAGATAAACAGGCTTGCAAGTGTGTTGATAGACTTTATATGTGAACTAACTGTTGAGAAGAATGTCTAAGAAGAAAAAGTAGAGAATCAAGAGCATGAGCTGGTTACTTTAACTCTCCAAATTTTTGAAACTGAAGAGTTGTTCAAAAAGATAAAATCTGAAAATCTGTGTCTGTTGAGTAATCTGAAGAATGTAAATATGTAGATGGAAAAAGGAAGAAAAAAGCTTCAAGTTAATCTTTATGAAAGATTGAGGGATTCCCAAAAACACCTTATGTCTACACTTCATAAGAATAAAGAGTTAAAGAGGGACCTGGTCCGCTTAAGAAAAGAGTTGAATAAATTTCTTAAATAGACTGCTTCTTCACATATTCTTTCTAATCTGATTAGTTAAGGTGCTAATGATGTCAAAGAATGGTCTATCAAGGAGAACTCCAACCTGTTGGGTGGCAAAGAAAGACTGTCAATGGTGCTAGAAACAAGGTTTTCAAACCTATGTGCAATCACCGTGAGAAAAATGGGCACACTAAAGGGAATTTTCAAAGCTGGATAAGAGCTGGAATGAACAAATTTAAATATGTTCAGCAGGAAAATACACTGCCAAATGGATTCAAGTATTTAAATAAAATAAAGAAGAAGTCTATAACTAGATGGGCTAAGAAGGTTTTGATCACACCATTGTCTTCTTACTGGGAACTCAAACTCAAGTGGGTTCCCAAATCAAATAAGTTATCATGGATCCAAGTTGGAAAAAGGGGATTGCAGTTAGGAATGTTCATTAAAGTTGGTGTTCAGAGCTTAATCTTAAAAGATCTGACTGTGTTCTCTCAAGGCACTCCAAGGTAGAGGTGTCATATTTTGAAACAGTTGAATTCAAGGGACTTGGTCCTTAGAAGACTCATCTTAGAAAAAAAAGTTCCAACAAATGTAACTCAAAGAATTGGCTATGCTTAGGAGATAGGTATCCATGATAAAATAGGTACAGTATAATCTAACTCAGTTTCATACCTTTGCAGGTATACACCCATGGGAACAACTTGGGAAGAAAACAAATGAAGCTAACACAAGCGGGCAATTCAATCTAAAGGAGAGGGACCTGGTCCTATTTCTCTGGTTAGTACCTACAAGATGCTTAAGGCAATCACAAAAATACTGTCTGAAAAGCCATACATTTTCCTAAATTTTCAATTCTTTTGCAAAACGAAGATTCACACTTATTAGGTTCAGACATGTAAGTTCAAAAGGAACATCTTTAAATGACATTAGTCACCATTAAAATTGCTAAATCAGACCATTATTTCAGTCTTCTTCAACCATTCCAAATTTATCTTCCCAAAACTAAAATCATCCCTAAACTAAACTAGTTCATCCCTCTTTCTCAAATTCAAATGGATGATATTACTACCTCAAAATCTATAAGAAATCTAGAACCCACAATCGAGTCAGTCTTCATTGAACTGTCCTTAACCTTGGAATTTTATGCTCATCAAATTATGATAGATGATTCAAACCAAGGGTTTAGATCAAAATAGAACAAGAAATTTCTCAACCTAAAAACTCCCATTTTCTTGTGTCATTTGAAAAATCCAAAAAAGTTGAATTCTCTTAAACACAACAAGCACAATGTTCTCTTACTTCCTTAGATTTAAACCCTATTTTTATTCAATTATTTGGTAAAGAAATATCAGTTAAAAGAGTTGATCTTTCTTGTAATGAGAACTGTGTAAATGAGAACTTACTTCTGTTTGCATATGACACCTCAATTAGTTAAGAAGAATAGGAAGTATGTGATAATGATGAAGTAAATGGAGGAAAAGATATATTGTTATCTCCAAATAAGGATAATAAGGAAGATGAGGAGGAAATATTTCTAAGATGGACTGTGAAGAAACTCAGGGAAAATAAAAAAAAGAAGAGTGAAAATACTAAAGTTGTGGAGGCTGATAGAGGAGAGAACTTGAAATCAGGGGATGTTGCTGCTATCAAATAAGAAAGAAAGGATTTCCTATAGCTGAGAGGACTAGGTCCGCCATGTCAAAGTTCGACAGCCTTATTGTAAGTAGAAAAAAGCACATACTTGTAAAAAGAAAGAAAATTTATAAGGGAATTGGTACTAAGAAGATAAAAACACAGATTCATGAGAAAAAAGAGCCAAGTAGTGACCCCAAAAGAAAGAAAAAGGAAGAGGAAAAGAAGGAAATATCTAGAGAAAAAAGGATTGGAAACTTGAGAACTCAGAAAGTTTTTTGATCCTAGAATTTCTGAGAAGCCTGTGATGGTGAAGTTGATAGAATATGTAAGGCATCATGGATGGTTACATCTTTTTGAGGAAACAACACCAATGGTTTTTGAAAATGAGATAAGGAAATTTTACTATACCATGAAATTCTCAGAAGATGAGTTAAGATTGAAGGCTCAGATGCAAGGTAAGCTTATCATTCTAGATGAAGAATTATTAGGCAAGATCTAGGATGTACCTATAATAGGCGTGAGGACAGTTGTGAACCAGCATCCCTTAAATAAGTTATGATTAATACATCAAGGTAGGAGGGACTTCCATATCCGCAGTGAAAAAAATTCCAATATTAGCTGGTATTTGAATTCATTAACAAGGTCTTATTACCAAGATCTGAAGGAAGAACAATTGTCTCTAGTGTTGACCTATTTTTGATTAAAAGCTTGAACAAGATTAAATTGATAAGTCTTCCAGCTCTAATGATAGACTATATCCATAAAATGGTGTATAAAAAGAAATGCAAAGATGGAATGCCATATGGATATTTACTGAATAAGGTCTTTAAACATTATGGTGTGGATAGAACAAAGGGAACACCTGGAATAGCCAAGCAAATGATCAGCCTAGTAACTTTTGTGAAGAATGATTGCATAGAGGGTAAAACTGGTTTTGTGTCTCAAGTATCTGAGTTACTAGTTGTTCAAAAGGTTGAGAAAAAAAATGGATGAGCTAAGGATCAAGTTGGTTTCCAAAGATACTGAAATATTAAACCTGAATTAAAGGTTATCCTCTAAGGCACCAAGTGCCACTGATGAACTTGCAGCTGAAAATGTAAAACTCAAGGCATGAATGATTGAACTGACTAGTAAAGTTCAAGAACTGAATGATGAAGTAAAGGATCTCACCAAATAGTTGTTGGATGCTTATAATACTGGAAGTTCAAGAATGAAAATGTTACTTAAGTCCCTTTCCCCCCAAACCTCCTTCTACTTAAGTCCTATTATCCTTGTCCTCAAATCAATCCAGTGTCAGTTTTATACTTTGCTCCTTGTGATGGCTCTTGAAGACAGTTGTCTTGTGTATTATTTTAGTATGATTGTACTAGTGCTAACTTTTATTTACAAGTAAACGAATTCTACTTTTGTTCTTCATTTGTTTTCTTTAGTTTAAAACTGTTCTTCATGTTAGTATTGCCCTAATGGCCATAAGTTAATTAGTATGTACTTATCATTACTTATGGTTTACTGTTAATCCTTTTCAATGATGCCAAAAGGGGAAATGCTGATTTCATGTGTATGGTTCAGGTGTGATAAGTGTTATGTGCAAGGTTAAATTTGATAAGTGTAACATACAGGGACCAGGTACCACATAATGTGCTAAGAAGAAAGTGTGTGGTCAAGTGTGGTATGGTAATAGGGGGAAGTATGAAAATGATGAAGTATGGTAAGGCACAATGATAGGGGAAAGCAAATATGCTTAGAATTTTTGTTGCAAATGGCAACAAGGGACCAGGTCCTTGTGTTGCATGATGACGGAAGCATGATGATAGGGAGAACATTCATTTTCAGAGTGGTAATCACATTGATTAAATGTGATGGATGTGCTCAAAGATGTAAGATTGGTTTGTCATCATAAAAAAAGGGAAAAATTAATATATTTAGTTTTGATGATGAGTAGCTAACTGCAAGGTACTAGGTCCTTGGATGTTCATGGTACAGTATAGCTGGCACACGTGTCTGCACAATTTTGTTCTCTTGTGTAACAAACTTGCAGGTGTTTCTTGTACTAAATAGGACACCTGGTCTAATAAGATTTTAGTCTTAATCATCACCCAACTATATAAAAGGAAAACAGGGCTTCTTCATCAAATGGGTTTTGAGAATTAAACAGAGTGAAGTGAGGCAACAAAAACCTCAATTCAACACTGTTCAAGTATTGTGAATGTTCTTATCTTTGAAGTATGCTTAAAGAGTAAGTGAGTATTCTTGAGTGCTGATTTGTAATTGAACTACTATGTTATAAGAGTAGTGTTTTCTTTTATTGAGAGAAGTGCTTAGGTAGAGTTGTCTAAGCTTGTTGCTGATTGGAGTTAATCAGTGGAAAGAGTCATTTGGCAGAGTTGCCAAGATGATCTTGTAGTAGAGTTATTACAAGTGAAAGAAGCCTAGAGTTGGGTTCAGTGAAGAATATAATCAAGAGTTTGATTATAGTGGATGTTAAGGTGCTTGTGAGGCAAGCCATGGTTTTTTCTTTCCTCGAGGAAGGGGGGTTTCCACATTATTTTTTTTTTATTTTTACTCTTCCAACACCGTCTTTTGATTCCTGGGTACTTTACTATATTTTGCCTGTGACTGACTTTGAAGGATCTGGTCCCTCACTGTGTGGTGCAACCCCCAAGTGTTCAACAAGATCAAATAAAATAAAATAGAAAGTATATAACAAAAATAAGCACATCCAATTATGGTTAGAGGTAACATTAATTTTTCTAGATAACAACCTCTTAAGGATAGTTCCATTGATGGTATTCAAATATTTAATCATGTTATAAAATTTCAAATAAGCCCTTATTGCATTTGATTAATTTTATAAAAAAAAAATGACGGTATAAATAACGTAACTTTTGTTTGATAGTACATCAAATAATTTATATATTATTTTATGTGAGATAAAGTATACAATAAGAAATATGCATTAACTAAATAAAATTAATATTTTTAAATACAAAACCCCTCTTTTAGAATTATATTATTAATTAGCCCATAACAATTTTTCTTATTATAATCATGACACAAATAATTCATATTATAGTTCACAGGGAAAATGCATAACCCTTCTCCCCTTTATAAACTAGTCACCATATCTTACGTTAACTTTTTAACTTTACACTAATTTAAATACCCCGCTAAATAACTTCACGTGAATTATACTACCCCCTTAATTGCTGACATGAAAAATAAAATAAAAAAGTTATAACATGTTTTTTCAAAGGATGTTAGTGGGTCCTACTAATTTAATTATATATAATAAAAATAAAACCCACCCCACCCATTTCATCTTCTTCAAACCCACCCCCTTTCATCTTCTCCGACCCTCCTCCCTTCCCGTCCCCTCTTTTTTCGAACCTTAGTCTCTTACTTCCATCTTCTGCAAACTTTCACCCCCTTTATTCTTCTTCGAATCCTTCCCCTTCTCTTTTTTTTTTAATCAAACTCCTAAATATAAAACCTCCATCATGCTTTAAAAATTCTTTATTAGAATTTTCAAATATGCAATTTAGAATACTCATTTTTTTTTAAATTTGCTATGAGAAGAGAAATTAGAAGTAGAAAAAATTAGCAAAGTATTAATAAATATTAGAAAAAAGAGAGGTAATTAGCAAAAATTAAATTAATAATTAAGGACTAAAAATTATTAATGGAGGTTAGAAGAAGAAAGAAAAGGTGCGTGGATGGCAGGGTGGCTGGGGTTGCATTGCGGTGGCGGTAATGGTTTGAAGATTATGAAAAGGGTGGGTCTTTTGAAGAAGAAAGGGGGTGGTGGATAGATATATTTTTTAATATATAAAATATATATTAGTAAAATTATTTTTAAAATTAATTTTTATGTGGTTCTGACGTGACAACGAAGTAGTGCTGACAAGGTAATGACGTGACACGAGTGTGATTCACTCTCCATTATGTGAGTACTATTACATTTTGGGGGTGATATTTAATATGCCCTGAAAGTTGTTGGGGGGGGGGGGTATTTAAATGTCTATAAAGTTAAAATGCTAAAGTAAGTTGTGGCGACAAGTTTAGGATTTTTTATGCTTTTTCCCTGGTTCATGCATTATAATTCAATGTAGCCATTATATGAACCAAATTACCAAACAATCTTAAGACTTATATATAATGTCCCCAAACTATCATAAATGGTACGTATACACCTTTCGTTATGTTTTGGGTACGGATATGCTTCTGCCGTCTATGTTTTGGGCTTTATATACCATGTACACTAACAAAGGGACAAATATGATAATCTTATGCATTTATCTATTTTTTATTTATTCTATCAAAAATAAATTAACCCACCCAATTTTATACCTGAAATTAAATCTATTATCCAAAATTCACCCAACCTAATAACCCAACCCAACCTAACCCTATCTCTGCTCTATCGTCACTATCTCATAATGCGATTAAAAAAAATTCAATTTCTACTCCATCATTACTCTGCTCCATCTGCTGGTCCTAGAAGGTTCGCCTTCTCACCTTCTATTGACCAATTACAACTTGCATTTCTCTTCACTACATAGTACTACACAATTCCTTAATATAAAGTATCATATATAAAACTAGAAAGAGAGAGAAATGAGATTTATGTAGTGTTTAGTTTATGAAAATGGTGACGAATCTGTGGATCCATGAATATTAAATTAAAGCGTGAGATAGAGGAGAGATAAGAGAGATAATGGAGTAGAAATTGTATTTTTTAATCTCCTTATTGAGTTTGTGACAATGAAGCAGAATTAGCGTTGGATTCGGTTGGGTTCTTTTAGTTGGATTAATTTAGGATAATGGGTTTAATTTAGGGTCTAAATTGGATGGATTAATTTATTTTGGATAAACTAAATAAAAAATTGATAAACACATAAGATTATGACCTGTGTCCCTTCATTAGTGTAAAAGGTATATACAATCCAAAACATAGACGACAATGACAAATCTACCCAAAGTATAATGTAGAGTATATACGTACCATTAATGATAATTCAGGATATATATGTCCCTTTAAATGTTGTTATTATATTGGGTAGGGACTCTCGAGAAGAGCAGGAGACCTCTCGATGAAGCAGCTGTAATAAAGGACAAACAGAAGCGAAATAGAAAGGAGGAGTTTCACTAGCAATGGGAGTCCCAACGAAAAACTCGGATAAAGTGAAAGAAAAGGAAAGAGGACAAAGTTGCTAGAACTGTCAAGCGTGCGGATACATAGCGTTAGTGGCAGAGCTACGATGAGTTGAGGGTGGTTAGGCGAAAACCCTTCACTGAAAAGTTATACAACGTTAATAAATAAAATGCTATTTAATATCATTAAATAATAAATTTTGAACACCTTTGCAACAAGGTGATTAGGTAGCTCCATGAGTGAGGGTGCAAAGTGAAACCCAACACATAACTTCTGCTTAAGGTCAACTCCTAGTGGAATCCTACTATTTTTCTTTAAAAAAAAAGCTAACGTGATAACTTTTTCACCAGTTTCAATTTGTTGGCAGTAACATTAGAATATCAAGATTTTCTACCAATATTTTAGTGAGAGGGAGAAGAAATTAATTAAGTTAATTTTTATCACAAATATTTAATAAATAAGTTATTTTTGAATTATTTGTTTTACTTTTTTAAGAATTTCTTTTAGATAATACTTAAAAGTAATACTACAACTCCGCAAAAATTGAAAGGCAAAATGCTTCATAAAGATATTTTTAAAAATCTTAATTTATTTTGCTTTCCAATTTTCGTATTTCACTTCTATCGTTGTCATCACCAAAGGCAGGTGAAAGCTTAGAACCTATAAATGGTTTCTTTCTAAACTAAACTCTCTTCTCTATTTCTCTCATTTATCCCTCTATCTGTCACTTTATATTAAATTAAATATGAACTCAATAGAGCTAAATATTATATATTTTAATTTAAAATTATTTTGGTCTTGTCAATCATTTAAAAATGTCAATTTCTAGTATTATATAGTTTGATTTTTATATTTATGGTACATGCATTTTTTTTAAATTACTCATCCATACTTGATACGCTTCATGATATTTCTGGCTACATTATTGTTAGTGTAACTATCTGACCTCTGCCTTGGGTACTGACTGACTGCTATAATTGATAAGACATTTAAATAGTACTATTAAGCACTAGAGAGTACAACTATCTGATTGGTCAATAGCCACACTTTGTAACCTATAAATAAGGATTTCTTTGATCTTGCAATACAACTTGTAACCTAATACAACAATACAACATTCTCTCACTTGTTCTCTAAGCTTTGTCTTTTTTATTGCTTCCACGCTAACCATATAGACTCTCATGAGCAGGTATTGACCCGTGGGTAACATTATCAAGGGTTACTTTGCATACTTCTCTTACTTTTCATAGCTTCATTCTATATTTACTTATGTTTTAGTCCTTTATTTCATCATATATATAATCAATTTGCCCGTAATAAGTCCTAAATGTAACTAGATCTAACGTGCATGCTCTTAACTTTATCTAAAAATTCAGCTGTGCCATTTTCTTGGTAAACAGTTTAACACTTGCTGTAGGGGCCACAACAATTGTGTGTTGGACTAGCTTTGTGTGCCTTAGTAGATTGATTACATATTTTCTTTCTTTTTTAGGGAATGTAATAGGATGGAAATCAATGTCGAATAAGTTGCGGGATAGCTTGGAGATGGTAGTTAGATAGGAATGCCCACTTGGGACTTGAATAGAGGTTTAATATGGTAGAATGAGGAAGAGTGCCTCAAGGACTTGGACTAATAAATGTGAACACCCAAAAGAGAAAGCACACACCTTTCCCTCCAAATGACGATGAAATAGGAGGGGAATATGCAATGATTAACCTTGAAAACCTTAGGGACTTTCTCTTAAATTTCACTAAAACAGAGAAAACTGATGAGTCAAATGGAGATACAAAAAAAGAAGATGGATGAGCTAGAAAATAGCCTGATCAAATATACCTCTCGTAGAACCCTAGGAAATAAGAAAGATCTAAAGTTGGATGATCTGTCTAAGAATAAGAAGGAACATACTGTAGAGGCAAAATTAGAGTGTAATGACCTAATTTTTTTAGTGATTTGTGTGAAATTTTATTTCTATGTGATTTGGCCATTTTATCATTTTTCGTGATTGCATTGTGGTATTTCTGGGCTGTGGAAAAGTTTGACACAATTTCTAGTGCATTTCAGTGTGTTTTGTGTGAGATTATGGTTTGTGATGGTCTTAAAGGCTTATTAGTTGACTTTGGTCAACATCTTTTGATTTGTGAATTATGAAACATCAATTTTAGGTTGGTAACATGGTTAATGTGGTTGTATGGCTTTTATATCTCATTTCAACCCTCTATTTCAAAAGTTGTGAAATAGGTCTCGCTGTTCAATTCTATGAAAATGATGTTTTCTCAAAATTTTGATATCGCCATTGAGTCTGAAGTATCGAATTGGATAGGGTAACATAGTTTGATTGCATTCTTAAAATTTCAGATGAATTTTGAAGGGTCCATGGAGATGTGAAATTTTTTAAGTCTCTACAACTGGTGCACCACTCAGCTGGTGCAGCCACTAAAGAACCCCTTTGGCCGCTTTAGCAGTAGGAGATAAAGAGCCACTTGGCCACTTTAGCGGTGGCTACCAGCTGGGCAAGAACGCTTTAGCGGCCCTCGTTTGCTTTAGCGAAGAGCGCTAAAACAACCCTTGTCCGCTTTAGCAGACTAGCACGCTAAGCGGGAACTGCTAAGGCGGTATATCTTCACTTTAGTAGTGACGGCTAAAGCAACCACTTGACTACTTTAGAGGCACCTGACACCTGGGTATATAAATAATCATTTTCTCAATTTTATTTACTATTTTAAATACTTAGAGCTTGGGGATCGAGATTTAGGCATTTTCTTCCATTTTTTTATGCTTGGGTAACCTCAAACTCCTATTTCAACTATTTTTCTTTGATTTGATCATTTAAATCTTGTTTAAACTTGAATTTAAGGGTGGAATTTCAGAATTTTGGACTGGAAGGACCAAATTAGCAATTCTTTGATTCAAACCTTAATTTCACCCTATTTTCACTTGGGTATTTTCCTATAAGCTCCTTTAATCTTGGAAAATATGTTTTTGGACAAAAAATTTGATTTTACCCTCTTTTTTGAAAATCCATTTTAGAGGTTCATTTTTACCTCGATTCAGATTGGATAATATGGTATCATTGCTTTCTTTTAACATATAGATTATATATTTACGTATTTTAGCTAATTTCGGGTCAATGTGTGAGATGAAAGCTCAATGATAATGACTTATTTGTTTTATTTTTGACATTTAAGGTAGGTTATGGCTTAACTTTCTTCAAAGTGGGTAGGATAGTTAATAATAATGTAAAAGCATTCTATGGGTATGGGGTTTTATCATGGAATATATGTTTAGGTGATTTATTTGCCCGTGTAGGGGCCTATATGGATAATATTTGGTAATTTTGAGATATTATTTACTATGTATGACTATGTGGGATCTTATATGATTTTGTTGGTCTGATATTGATTATGTATGTTCGGTTGTACTCTTTTTGGTGGAAAAAGCCTATATTTTATGATTTATATGGTATCAATGACCTTTTTCTTGAATATTTCTCATGATGGTTTCTAGACTATATTAAATCATGGATGGTTGGTTGGCTTGATTGGATTCTTGACTCACATGGTTGATATATTGATTGCATATTGAAAGCTCTCATTTTGGTTTATTATGAGCATTACATCCCCATATTATACTCATTTATGAAACACTATTACCACCATGTAAATACTGGCTTTTTCTGATATAAAATATGATATCTTTAAAAACCCTATACCCATGTATGTTCCAAAGAGGAGTTATAGATATTGGTATTGGATATTGGTTGTATATGTATTGACAAACCCCCCATGGGTCCTACCTAGGAGCAGACCTCGGTTGGTGTATACGGAGGTTGTCCGACAACCTCGTGCATCATCATCGTCATCATTATAATCATCTTCATTATACCGCAAATATATATTGTGCTTATTCTATGTTGTATTTTCTATTCTTGATATGATATTTGCCTATTTGTATTCATTTTCCCTACTTGTACCTATTATATGTGTATGATCTGAGGTGTATTCATGCACCTCAGTGTTGTTATTTGGGTTTAATTAGTCTTGTTTTGAACATTTCTCTTGTGATTAATGGGTAATTCTTGGTATAAATAAGCATCTAAGTGTTATGTTGTGTAAATTTAATGTTCAAAGTTTTTTCATAGTGAATTTGGAGTCAAATCACCAAGTTAAGAATAAAGGGACAAAAGTTAGTACTCTTAACTTGAGCTATGGCTTTTACTAATTCGTTGTCTTAAATTATATGTTGTTTTGAGCTCTAATGTGTGGTGTTTGATGTTGTAGGCATCTTGGTAAGTTGATCATGACGATAAAGGGATGTTAAACAAGCTGAAAATCATATGGAAAGAACACCACAAAGCATGGAGTTGTTGGAAAAAAGCACGGGATAGAGCTTGATCGAAGTTGTATGTTTTGATATCCTTGGCTTGCCTCACTGTCTAGGTGCCGTCATAAGGCTGGGGAACAACCTTGGAAACTTCTTGGATGTCAATTTATAGTGTTCCTCTACAATTTTAGTATGCCACTCTGTCTACATGGCACGATATTGGTGTGGCACTCCCTTAAGTCAAAATTGGCAATTGTTGTCCAAGTATAAATAGGACACTTCGTTTTTATGTTGGACACCTTGGATGACCTTGGGACTGGAAGGAAGGCTGTAGAACATTTAATTTAGAGTTTTTATTCCATTAATTTGGTTTGTTTATGGATTTTAACATGCATTTATTCACTGTGATTACGGTTATGTCCATGATCGGCTAAACACCCTTTTCCGGGGTTAAGGCCATGAACATGCTTTCTATTGTTATGAATTGACTTGGTTATGGTTGGTTATCAATGTTTGTTATTTATTTATCCTTGTTATAACTATTTCCAGGTTTTACAAATCTTAGAATATATGCATAATCATCTTGTGATTCTGGGAGGAGGAATAAGAGGTTAGAATGTGGGATAGATAGAATAGGATTGTAATCTTCTAATTGAATGAAGTTATAATTTACATTTAGGATAGGAGTATACTTAAGTTCCCTATTTCATTCAATTACGGGATGAAATATGAATGAACTTAACTTAGTTCTTACATCCCTGCTCAATGATGTAGTTGTGGGGCTAAGTTAGATACGTGATTATAAGCTCGGAAGGCCATAATCATATTATCAACCCTGTGAATTAACAACCAAGATAAGTAACCTAACTGATGAAGTTCAATAGAATTGTATGATTGTTCATACTGCCTTAACCCTGGGTTTCTCCCTATTGATTTTTCAAACCTTTACTTTATCGCATTGTTTAGTTTACAGTTACTTATAACTTTCAAACTCTCATGGTTACATTTGCATTGATTTAATCTTAACAGTTGAACTGAAATTGGATAGTTGCTTAACACTAGTCCCTGTGGGATCGATACTTGAATTTCTTTAAGGACACTATATTACTTGGGTGGACCATGTGCACTTGCGTGTGCGCGTGGGTGCAACAAGTTTTTGGTGCTATTACCGGGGACTTGTCAATAGGCAACTGTCCTTGTTCAATTTTACTTTTTGATTTTCTTGGTGCTTTTCACTCGGTCTTGGTGTCTGAATTTGCAGGCCATAGGTTAATAGGCTAGTATGCTGGCAAGGGATATAGAGTTAGTTGAACCATAACCTGAGCTCGAGCCACGCTTACTCCAAAGGAGGAGAGAAGCAGTACTTCTCTACCATATCCTGCAAATTCATGAGGAACAAGACATTCCTACTTATATAGCTAAGGCCCAGCAGCCTGCAGGACAGTACGCGAAGCGACAATCCCACTCACAACTAATGTAACCTCTGCTATTTACAAACCCACTGCTGGAGGTAGATTTGAACTAAAGAAAAACATGATACCACTCTTGCACAGCAGTGGTCAATTTACTGACTATCATATAAAGATCCACAAGTCCACCTACAAAACTTTTTGGAGATCAGTGACCCATTCATCCCCACGGGTGTATCAACTGATTATTATTAGATGCTAATACTCTCCCCCTTTTAACTCTTGGGGGAAGCAATGAAGTAGTTGCATGCTGATCCGAAAAGTTCAATCACAACTTGGGATGACTTATCCTTAAAGTTCCTCATTCGATTCTTTTTATTTGTAAAGACTGGTAGACTACGCAGTGAGAATTTAAGCTTTAAACAAAAGCCAAATGAGAACCTATACCATGCCTGAAAGAGATTCAAGTCTCTTTTTTGGGACTGTTCACATCACCAACAATCCTATTGACACGACCTAAACTAGGGCCTTGTCATAATGGGAACCTTAAGCCCCATAAGGACTGGACGTCACCCCGTTATCCAATCTAACCAATCAATAACCACAATATAATCAAATAATAACAAATCCTATAACAAAGTTCATAACATAACATACCCAAGTCCACAGTTTGTCCATACAAATCCTCTAAAAACAATCCAGGAATATCCAGTTGGGACATACCCTCGATCATTGCCAAAACCAATATCCAAGCCTAAACCAATAAAGACATAGGAAAACTCAAAACAAGAAATAGAGCCTTCCAAAGTATGGAATTGTAATGCCTTGATTCCCAAGAATCGAAACACCACACGGTGCTTATGGTCCTAAAGGACCACAAGTTAACCCTTTTTTTGATATCTGTACTTGTTCACTGCATAATATAATAAAATACATGCGAAAACTAGCTAACACTTGCCATAAGGTTCAAACATCTAGAAATATACAATACCTTAAACCACACACTAATACATCTGTTTGAAAAGCCTCTAAACTGCCTAAACTGTGGAGTTGAAGGGACAATTCCCCCAACTAACTCCGTCTACTAAAATCAAATACTGTAAAAACAACATCCTCGGATGATGAGGACTCACTGCTGCACCCACTGCTGCACCCACTGCTGCACCCACTACTGCTATACAAGTCACTTCTAAGATGCTCCAAGTTTCACTCCTCTGAACCTATGGTGCCCCAAAATAAAACAACATAGCGCGAAAGCATCAGTACTAAGATGTACTGAGTATGCAAGCAGGGAAGTCTAAATGTAAGGGCTTATACATGAACATTTAATCAATAGAATAATCATGAGAATAATGAACGAGTACACATATATGCATGCACAGTTCACAACCACTATAAAAATTATAAAGACTCCAGATACCACAGCTCGGATACCACTTTACTGTGCTCGGAACTCACTACTATACTAGGGTACTGCATTACTGAATCACAAGATACCAACACTGATCAATTGAACACACTCACACCCCTGAATCCTAAAGATTTATACTGACACAAAAATTGTGGGAAGTAGTTACATAACTCACCATGACTCCTCATAAGCAACTGAATATGTGGGGGTGCACGCAATAATTTGAATAATATCTTTAATTTCGTAAAACATGCGTGTGGAAAATAAAGACGTACATGGCTTGAATTTTACTATCCATACTTCTCATAATATTATAGAGAGAAAAACATAAGTAAAATCTCATAAATCACGAATGTTTCCAAGGGGGAGATGATGTAATACCCCGAAAAATTTCTTGTTGAAATTTTGTGCGTAAAGGTATTGGATCCTATCTTCGAGAATGATTTATAATTTTTCTGTGTGTCATTTCTTGGATTTCAACCGACCATTTCGTAGAGCATCGAATAATATTTCCGACGATATATGGATCACCCAAAAAGAACACTCGAGCGATGAGTTACGACCATTTCGATCAAACTACGACCATTTCGATCGAACTGTGAACAGTAAAATATGCAGGAAAAAAAAATACTACAGCCAAGTGATTTTTTGGTCAACTTCAAATGATCATAACTCCTTGTACATAATGAACTGTATGAGATGCTATATATCAACGGAAATCCCTGAGAGTCTTCTTTCAAATAAAATTGGTTTCATTCAATTTGGATATCGGACAGCCTATCGAATAGGTCACTGAAGGACAAATTCGGGTTTTGTTTGTTTCTTTGGTGCATTTTGGTCTTTTACCACTCTTTTAAACCTCTATAAATACCCCATTTAGCTGAGAACTTGTATTATTTTTCTCTCATTTCTCTTATATGTATGTATATATATATATATATATATATATATATATATATATATATATATATTAAGTTAGAGTTAGGGTTTTGAATTAGGGGAAATTAATTAGAGGCTTTGATTCAAGAATTCCTTTCGTCAATCTCTTCCGGCCACGAAATCTAAGGTATGCAAGTGTTTATCTATGGAATCCTTTCATCCATAGAGTTCACATATCCCTTTTTCAAAGTTCAAGTTATGTATATATATATATATATTTTCTAGACTTTGATGAAGTATATATATATATATATATGTTGATTGATATTTGATGGTTGAGATATAAATAAGTATTATGTATGTTACTTGATATATATGTGATGATTATGTGTGTTGGATGAGATATATGGGGTGGCGGAAAACATGAGAATTTGACAAATTCACCAATGCCTAAAAGTGCATGTAAGGTGTTTGTGGAATTGTCTAAGAGGCTATAAATTTACGTTCTTAGGATATAATAAGTTCTAAATGACTAGACTACTTTCTATGTATACGTTCAACATGAACTTCATGTTATTGTCTAAAATTGGGGATGTTGTGTGGAAGGCTTATGATATGGTTGTAAGTGCAGAAGAGGTATTTAGTTGGTGGAATTAAGATGAATGATGGTGTTGTAGCACATGTAATTGTTCATACTGACCTATGCCTAAATGGTGCATGTAAGGTAATTGTAGAAATGCCTAGTTCAAGAAGAAAGGATCATATAACCCCTTGTGATCGAAGTGATGAGTTCATACCATACTTGCATGCTACGTGTTTACTATGATTCTTGAGGGAAATGGTAAGTCCATTAGGCCACGCTAAGTGTGAAATGTCTAATTATGGGTCGAATTGCATATATCAAGATCTTAAAGGAAAGAACCTTGAGAAGTGAACCATGATGTGTCGAATGTATGTTATTTGTGTGTATCCCGATTGGATGAACTATGTTATGTTGTATTCTTCCTTAACCATATGCATCCTTGTGATAATCTACGATGTAATGGCATGAGATCCCAATACTTGTATATGAATATGATCTTCAAATGATTGGGGTGAGGTGTTAATGAATACATGGTGCATGATGGCCTGTAGGCATGTGAGTATGCGTTGTTGTATACTACGTATTACTTATTTTATTGATTGCTGGGGGTACGTATGCCCGAAATAGTCTGCTGGTCTAGAGCTGAGTCAGTTCTGTGATAATCTTAGTCATGCTACGATCGATGAATTTTTGATGATTTGAGAACTTAACATGAATTCCGTGAGAACTTATTATGTGGGGTTTTGAACAAGAATATCTTTTCATTCTTGCACCCAAAGAATTGATTTTATCATTGGAATTTCATGATTTTGTAAAGTGGGTAAATACCTAAGATGTTTTAATGATGAATTATGAGGTTATGAAAAATATAAATTGTCTAAGCTTTGATGTACATGACTACTTTATTATTCCCAAGTTATGATTTGATATGGTGAATTTCATATTTCTACCATGAGTTGATATTTCAAGTGTTTTCAAGATATGATTTATGGAACTTTGAATCGTCCAATATTGGTATACATAATAGCCTTATTATCTTGTTTTCTTGAGTTGAGATTTTATGCCATAAATTGCATACCACTACTATAAAATTAAGTTTTTGAGGATTCTTTGATATAACAGCCATGATTTGAGTTACATTACGACATACAAAACTTACTATGATTTGAAGATCTTAAATGCTTTTCAAAAGCTATTGTCATGATTTGAATATTGAAATGAAAGAATGATCATTTGAGAATATTGATTTGCATCCACAGAGTTGGGATGATTTATATTGATTTTAAGCTCACAGAGATGAAATGCTTTGTTATTGGTACCATGTTGATGTTGAGGAAAATTAAAATATTTTGAGCTAAAATATGTTGTGTTAGGAATCCACAAATTGATATGATTTGATAAATGAGAAAGATATTTGATTTGGTCTTTATGATAGACCTTTGTGATATTGTGTTGGATTTCCTAATGCGTTCTGAGCTAGTCGGAGAGTATTACTTAGCACCGAGAGGGAAATTTGGTATTTTCCCAAACCTATGTGCCACCGTAGGGTTGTTGATGATGATATTGTTGGTCAGAGAGCCGAATTGTGATTATGAAAGCTTTAAGGTTGTACTCCCTGGCAAGAGTACAACACTCCCGCCAATGGGAGTGCTCTCCCTAGGAGGGCAAACGTTGGCATTCCACGTGGCTCACGTGGGGTTATCAGTTATAGGAAACTCCCCTGTCCATAAGAGTATGTTTCTTGAAAGTATCGAGTCGCTCCGAGTCTTGAGTTGATGAGTTTGGTTCTCTATGATGAGTCATGAGAATTTATGATGAATATTGATAATTTTATGATGATTTATGGGATTTTACCTATGTTTTCCTCTCTATAATATTATAAGAAGTATGGATAATGAAATTCAACCCATGTGAGTCTTCATTTTCTGTACACATGTTTTACGAAATCAAAGATATTATTCAAATTATTGCGTGCACCCCCACATATTCAGTTGCTTATGAGGAGTCATGGTGAGTTATGTAACTACTTCCCATGGTTTCTATGTCAGTATAAATCTTCAGGAGTCAGGGGTATGAGTGTATTCGATTGATCAGTATTGGTATCCTGTGATTCAGTAATGTAGTACCCCAGTATAGTAGTGAATTCTGAGGACAGTAAAGTGGTATCCGAGCTGTGGTATCTAGAGTCGTTATAATTGTTACAGTGGTTGTGAACTGTGCATTCATATATGTGTACTCATTTGTTATTCTCATGATTATTCTGTTGATTAATTGTTCATGTATAAGCCCTTGCATTTATCCTTCCCTGCTTGCATACTCAGTACATCTTAGTACTGATGTATTTGTGCTATGGTGTTCTTTTATTTTGGGGCACCATAGGTTCAGAGGAGTGAAACTTGGAGCATCTTAGAAGTCACTTGTATAGCAGCAGTGGGTGCAGCAGTGAGTCCTCATCATCTGAGGATGTTATTACAGTATTTGATTTTAGTAGATGGAGTTAGTTGGGGGAATTGTCCCTTCAACTCCATAGTTCAGGCAGTGTAAAGGCTTTTTCAGACAGATGTATTAGTGTGTGGTTTAAGGTAATGTATATTTCTAGATGTTTGAACCTTATGACAAGTGTTAGCCATTTTTCGCATGTATTTTATTATATTATGCAGTGAACAGGTACAGATATCAAAAAAAGGGTTAGCTTGTCGTCCTTTGAGATCATAAGCACCGTGTGGTATTTCGGTTCTCGGGAATAGGGGCGTTATAGGAATCTCACCACTTCAAGTCACCTCAAGCTGATCCCAAGTCCAATCACTGAGTAGGAGGTGTAGAATATGATCAATACCTGTATTGTGTGGGGATATACCATCTAAGATGGTTTGCAGTTGGAGCACTAGCACGTAAATCAAGGATAACGATAAAATAGTTTCAACAGTTCAAAACCATCCAACTAATACATATAACCAATGCAACATATACTTGTACATATATATCTATATACCATGCAGGGTTAGGGAACAAGATTTGCATGAACTTCAAAAACATTAACCTAGGTTGTGTAGCATGACCGTCATAGAACAAGGCATTTATGGGCTATATGGGTCCAACTATGCACTAGCGGGAAGGGCCTTAGTGCGTGTAGCCGTATGAACCAGAGAATATCCATAACCGTATATGCTGATATAGGGGACTTGAACCTCCCGGCATAATTAAGGTGACATTGCACTAATGTATACAACATGTGGGACTCGAACCTCCTATTCATATATTCATTTGGGGGACTCCAACCACCTAGTCATAAGATACCCGCACTGGCTAACGCAGTTTCCAGTAATAGTCGTTTGGACTCCACTTTCATGGTTTGGCTACACATCCCACTTTAAAGACCAAATTAAAGCCATCATTTCACATAAACTACCATTTAGCCAATTTCTTACCAAAGGCATCCCATTGGTATCATCATACCAACCCTACTTGCTAGCATACAACAACGCCATAGCCCTTTTCATTTAACTTTGGGACTCGAACCCATTAACCATAGAAAACCATCAACTCAAATAAACGTTAGGGATAAAAACCTATTAACAGTTTGAGACATAAATTAATTTAATATTTAGGGACTCAAACCTTTTTAACCAATTAAAACAACAAGGTTAACGTTCATGTCATTACATGGCCAATAAGGCCTTCACAAAACCATTTACCAACCATTCATATTTATTAGGATAATGCCTTAGTTCAAAGTACATTTCAAGTCAATTTGTGGTCATCAAGACCTTTACAAAATCATTCATTCTTCACTAGCATTCTTATACCAAATATTACTGCAAACCCCAATTCATCATGTGACTAGTTTATTCTCTTAGGCATTTTCACAAACACTCTAAGGGTATGCCTTAACCAAGTTCAAAACTAAAGTAAAATCCATCAAGTTAAGGGTAAACCATGACCCATTTGTTAAACCACAATTACCAAGCACCCACATGTGCAAACTATCTGCAAAATCATGTATAAACACAAGTTAAACCAAGAGTAAACAATACTCAACCATATGCACAAAACCCTCAATTTTGGTTTTCAAAACCACCATTTAAGACTCATAATAACACTTTAAAATACATGATATTTATGAACTAAAAATGAGGGAAGAGTTACATGCCTAATTCACGAAGATTTACGAAGAAAAACTTGATCCTTTAGCTTCTTACATGAACACTTGTAGAAACCGTAGCCCCAATCTTCAAGAGAGTATTTGGAGAGTTTTGATCTTCCAATGTGAGTTATGAGAGGAATCAACATATTTTAAGGTGTGGTCAATTAAGTTTTTTGGGGTGGGAAATGTCCAAAATAGTCTCATCTTAAAAGATAAGAACATGGTCATAGGAGGGTATGACCCATCCCCCTAAACCGTACCCTAGGGTATGAGTGGTACCCTTATTCGTACCCTAGGCCATACCTTGGACTTCCATACTGACCAACATATGACCACACAAGGACCAACTCGTATCATAACATATGACTAGTACCCTTTGAATCGTACCTTGGTCAGAATCATCTAGACTGGACATAGACATCATACGACTTAGCAACATACTACTCGTACCCCAACATACTACTAATAAGATGTTTAATCGTACCTTGGACAGAATGCAACCCAACTTCACTGCCTAAAATACAAGAGGTAGGGGGATTAAACCGTATATTATCATACAACAAGTATGCTCAAATAGTACCTTGTCCACAAACTCAAAGTTAGGAAATTCTCTAAAGGTCCAAAGCCAAGGTGTTCCAATTTTTCCCCACATGGATCATTCATCCTCAAATGATGGGTAAAGGCAAGCACAAACATGATTTTACACATCATTTCACATCAGGCTAACCTTTAATTAAGTTAGAAAATAGACATAAAATAATGATAAGAAGATCAATACATACCTCAAGCACAAGTTTCCGAAATAAGGAACAAATACGGATACTTGGACTTCATGTCATCTTCCGCTTCCCATGTAGCTTCCTCAACCTTATGGTTCCTCCAAAGAACCTTTATCAAAGTTACATCCTTCATTTGCAACCGATGAACTTGACGATCCAAGATCTCCATCGAAACTACCTCATAAGATAAAGAATTGGAGATTCCTAATCCTTCCAAGGAAACAACCGATGAAGGATCAACCACTCATTTCCTCAACATAGAGACATGTAAAATCGGATAAATGGAGCTCAAACTAGGAGGCAACTCTAACTCATAGGAAACTTTACCAACCTTTTTAAAAACCAAATAGGGACTAACATACTAAGGACTAAGCTTCCCCTTCTTACAGAATCACATCACTCTCTTCATGGGAGATACCTTCAAGAATGCCCAATCTCCAACATTAAACTCTAAATCACTACGCCTTATATCCATATAAGACTTTTGGTGACTTTGAGCGGCTTTCAACCTATCATAAATCACATTCACCTTTTCCAAGGCTTGGTGAACCAAATCAGGGCCAAATAACTTACCCTCACCAACTTCATACCACCCAATAGAAGAATGATATCTCCTGCCATATAATGCCTCAAAAGGAGGAATACCAATGCTAGAATAATAACTATTATTATAGGCAAATTCAATCAAAGGAAAATGGTCATACCAACTACCACCATAATCAATCACACACGCACGAAGCATGTCTTCTAATATCTAAATGGTCTTCTCTGCCTTTCCATCTGACTTCAGGTGGAAAGTGGTACTAAGGCACACCTTAGTTCACAAAACTTTCTAAAACAAATTCCAAAAATGAGATGAAAAAAGGAGTGCCACAATCCAAAATAATAGAAACCGGAGCACCATGCAACTACACAATCTCCATAAGATACAACGTAGTATAATCCTTCGCTGAATAACTAGCCCTCACCGGCAAGAAATGAGCGGACTTGGTTATTCTATCCATAATGACCAAAATAGAATCACATTGATTCCGAGATCAAGAAAGACCAGTAATGAAATCCATATTAATCACCCCCACTTTCATTCGGGCAACTCTATTCCTTAGTAAAAACCTCTGGGTCTCATGTGTTCAACTTTCACTTGTTAACACACAATACAGTTAGCCATATAGTTAGCCACATCTCACTTCATATTATTCCACCAATAAAACTCCTTAAGATCATGATACATCTTTGTAGAATCAGGATGAATAGCATAACAAGATCCATGAGCTTCGGCCAAAATCATTTCCTTCAATCTATCCACATCGGGAACTCATAGCCTATCTTGGTACCTCAAGGTACCATCACCACCAATCATAAAATCAATAACTTTTTGTTGACCACATTCCCCTTAATCCTCATCAAAGCAGGATACAACATTTGCTTTTCCTTTATCTCAACAACAAGGGATGACTGCGATACCTGATGAACAAATACACCACCATCCTCAGAGTTCATGAGACGAACTACAAGACTATCCAAATGGTGAATGTCCTTCACCAACTCCTGCCTATCATCATCCAAACATGGTAGAATCCACATGGATAACCTGCTAAGAGTATCTATATTATCTTTACTTTGATGGTAATGAAGACTCATATCATAGTCCTTTAGCAACTCAAACCACCTCCTTTGCCTAGTCTTCAACTTTTTATGAGTAAACACATATTGCAGGCTCTTATGATCAGAAAAAATATCTACAAGAACCCCATAGAGATAGTGATGCCAAATCTTCAATGAAAATACCACAACAGCTTCAAATCATGGTAGGGTAGTTCATCTCATGAACTTTCAATTGCCTAGAAGCATAGGCCACCACCCTACCATTCTGCATCAACACACAACCAAGACTAACACGAGAAGTGTCTCAATACATTATAAAACTATCATTACCCTTGGGTAGGGTTAAAACCAGAGCTAAGATTAACTTATTCTTTAATTTTTCAAAACTACCCTCACACGCATCCGACCACAAGAAATTGACCTTCTTCTAGGCCAACTTAGTCAATAGGACAGCTATAGTAAAAAAAAAACTTTCCATAAACCTCCTATAGTAACCGACTAAACCCAAGAAGCTCCAAATATCAATTGGAGTCACGGGTTTAGGCTACTTCTTAACCACTAAAACCTTTTGTGGATCCACCATAATCCATTCACTAGAGATAACATGACCAATAAAATTCATAGCCTTCAACCAAAACTCACTCTTTGAGAACTTGGCATACACCCGCTGATCTTTCAAGCTTTATAATATAATACAGAGGTAATAAATATTATCCGCCTTACTCTTAGAGTAGACCAAAATGTCATTAATGAAGACAATGACAAACAAATCCAGAAACTGCTGAAAGATCCTATTTATCAAATCCATGAATGCTGTCGAAGTATTAGTCAACTTAAAAGACCTAACTAGGAACTCATAGTGATCATACCAGGTCCTAAAGATAGTCTTAGGGATATTCACCTCCCTAACCTTAAGCTGATGATAAACTGACCTATGTTCAATCTTAGAGAAACACTTTACACCCTAAAGCTAATCGAACAAATCATCGATACTAGAAAGAGGCTATTTATTCTTTATGGTCACCTTGTTCAACTAATGATAATCAATCCACATTCAAAGGGAACTATCCTTCTTACATATGAATAATACATGAGCACCCCAAGGAGACACGCTAGGATGGATAAAACCTTTATATAAGAGATCCTTTAATTGCTCCTTAGCTACTTTAACATAGCCAAAGCCATTCTATAAGGAGGGATAGAGATAGAACGAGTGTCCAAAATAAGTTTAATCCTAAAATCAATTGTCCTATCGGGAGGAATACCAGGAAGATCATTAGGGAAAACCTCGGGAAACTCATTCACCATAGGAATGGATTCTAGAGAAGGACCTTCTGAGTTAGAATCTTTAACCCAGACCAAATGATACAAACACCCCTTGGAGATTAAGTTTCGGGCTCTAAGATAAGAGATAATCCTGCCCTTAGGCACTAAAGAACCCCCTTCCAATAAAATGACCATCTTATTAAGGAATTTTAAGATGACCGTACGGGTCCGACAATCTAAGAAAGCATAGCATGAATGCAACCAATCCATCCCTAATATGATATCACGGTCAACCATATCCAACTCTATCAAATCTACAAGAGTTTCTTTACGACCAACAGCTACCACACACCCCTTATAGACTCTTTGAACAACTATAAAGTCTCCTATTAGAGTAGAAATAGAAAAAGAAATCGACAGACACTCAGGTTTAAAACCAAAATGCACAGCCACAAATGGGGTCATATAAAAAGTGGACCTTAGATCAAGTAAACAATACACATCACGAGAGAAAAGTTTTAACAAACCAGTAACCACATCGAGAGATACCTCAGAATCTTAGCAAGACACAAACGTATATAATCAATTTTGACCAGTGTCGGTACCAGAAGCAGAAGGAAAAATAGATGTAGAAATGGCACCCTTTGGTGCAGAAGCAGATAAGGATGAAACTGAAACCTTGTTATCCCTATAAGCCATCCTAGTATGATAGTCACACTACATATGACAAATTTACCATTATAAAAATATCTGTTCTTTCCTTTCTCATGTAACTCGCAGTGTGACTGCCCACAAAATCTATAAGGTATGTGGGATGGAGCCAACTGGGTCCTACTATCTTGAGATTGGGTATCTTATGCTCGAAACCCCCCATCAAATTAAGAACAACGATCACCCAGCGACTTTGGGTTAAAAGCACTAGCCATGAAGAAAGAACCAGATCTCCCCCATTTCTTTCTTGGCCACTTACCACCATTTCTACCACTTTTCTTAGAAGACCTAAATTTCTTTCCTTGCTTTTCACATAACTCAACTTATTTCTTCTTATCTTCCTCCACTTGTTGTATGTACACAACCAATCTAGATATAACCATGTCTATGATCAACAAAGTTGTCTTACTCTCATAAACTAACTCATGAGATAGTCCCAAATTAAACTCTCATTCGGGCCCTCATGTTAGAGACCAACTCAGTAGCATGCCTAGATAACTAATGCAATTTTAAGAAATACTCTTTGACAGATATTCGACCTTGTCTCATATTCACAAACTCTTCTAATTTCTATTTCCTCAACTCCTAAGAAAAGAAGCAGTCTAAGAACTCACTAGAGAAATCATCCCATGCGGCAAAACTAGTATCTTTACCTCTTGACTGTTCCCACTCTTCGTACTATTTGTACGCCATATCTTTCAATTGATAGGTATCAAAGTCAAAACCTTCAACCTTCAAAACATGCATAATTTGAAATATATTATCTATTAAATTAATTAAACTTTGAGGATCCTCCTCAAACTCAGTACCCATAAACATAGAAGAATGCAATCTCATGAACTGGTCTACCCTTGTGGCCTTAGAAGATGGAGTAATAGGAACACCACGCTCAGACTGAGAATCTTCCAACTGAGCCAACATATGAATCAACTGATGAAGATCAACATTCATCATGTCAGCCTGAGAAAATGGAGGAGAAGGGCTAAAGACAACCGGTGGGACTCCAGGACAATTAGGAACTGGACCCCTAGACCGGGTCTAGACTCTATAAGTAGAGCGTGTCCTATAAACATTATCCCCAGTCGGGATAAAAGGGTTTGCAGGAACTTCAGATCTTCTTAGAAGCATGATTTAAAAGAAGAGCAAGTGAAACTAAGAAGAATCCAAAACCTTAGTCTCTATAGCTCAAAATAAAACAATATGAAAGTGAATTCCCAAATGTCTTATAGCCTTTCTCTTATAACTATGGTGCTTCATACCCATAAAAGAGATTCTACTTGACACGACTTTATGGACACCTAATTGACCATAAACCTGGCTTTAATACCAACTTAACACGACTCAAATTAGGGCCTTGTAGTAATGGGCACCTCAATCCCAACAAGGACCGAAGGTCACCTCGCTATCAAATTCAACCAATCAAAAACCATAATATAATAAAATAATAACCAACTCTATAACCAAATTCATTACATAACATACCCAAGTCCTCAGTTTGTCTATACAAAGCCTCTAAAAATAATCTAAGAATATCTAGTCAGAACATGCCCCCAACCATAGCCAAAACCAATTTCCAAATCTAAACCAATAAAGACATAAGAAAACTCAAAACAAGAAATGGAACCTTCCAGAGTATAAAAGATCACAACTTCAAGTCACCTAGTTGATCCCGAGTACAATCACTGAGTAAGAGGTGTAGGAATATGACCAACACCTACATTGCATGGGGATACTTAGAATTAGGAGTACTAGCATGTAACTCAAGGATAAAGATAAAATAGTAACCTGGGTTGTGTTGCATAACCATCATAGAACAAGGCACTAAGGGGCTATATGAGTTAGCTCTCCCTTAGTTGGAAGGGCCTTAGTATGTGTAGCCGCACAAACCCTAACCGTACATACTTATATGGGGAACTCAAACCTCCTAACATAATTAAGGTTACATAGAACCAATGCATACAACATGGGGAACTCAATTCTCCCATTCATATATTCATTTAGGGTCTTAAACCACCCGGACATAATACTCGCATCGGCTAGTGCAATTTCTAATGATATTCCTTTAGACTCCACTTTCACAGTCCAACTACACATCCCGATTTAAAGCCTATTTTAAAAACCATAATTTCATATAAACCACTATTTATGCAATTTTTACCAAAGGCATCCCATTTGTATTGTCATACCAACCCCACTTGCAAATGTATAATAATGCCATAGCCATTTTTATTTAACTTTGTTACTCGAACCCATTAACCATACAAAACTATCAATTCAATTTAACATTAAGGACTCGAGATAATTAATAATTTGATGAATAGATTAATTTAATGTTTAGGGACTAAAACCCTTTTAACCAATTAAACCACCAAGGTTAACGTTCATGTCATTACACGGCCAACAAGGCCTTCACAAATCCATTTACCAACCATTCATATTTATTAGACTAATGCTTTAGTTCAAAACACATTTAAATTAAATTTATGGTCAGCTTGACCTTTACAAAATCATTCATTATTCACTAGTATTCTATACAAAACATTAGTGTAAACCCCAATTCATCATGAGACTAGTTTATTCTCTTAGGTATTTTCACAAACACTTTGAGGGCATATCTTAACCAAGTGCAAAACTTAATTAAAAACCATAAATTTTGGAGTAACCCATGACCCATTTTTAAAGAACAATTATCAAGAACCCACATTTGCAAACCATCATCAAAATCATGTATAAATACAAGTTAAACCAAGAGTAAACAATTCTCAACTATATGTAACAAAACCCTTAATTTTGGTTTTCAAAACCACTATTTAAGAATTATAATCACACTTTAAAACACATGATATTTATGTAATAAAATTAGGGAAGAGTCACATTCCTTATTCATGAATATTCACGAAGAGAACTTGACTCTTTAGCCTCCTAGATGAACACTTATAGAAACCCTAGCCCCAATATTCAAGAGAGTATTAGAGAGAGTATTTGGGGTGTTTTGATACTACAATATGAGTTATGAGAGGCCTCAACATGTTTTAAGGCATGGGGACTTAAGGGTTTTGGGGTGGGAAATATCTAAAATATCCTCAGCTTAAAAGTTGAGAACATGGTTATAGTTGGGTATGACCCATCCCCCTAAATCGTACCCTAGGGCATGAATGGTACCCTTATCTCATACCCTAGTCCTCACCTTGGAACTCTATAGTGACTAATATATGACCAAACAAGAATCAACTCATATCTTAACATACGACCAGTACCCTTTAAACCATACCTTGGTCAAAATTATCTAGACTGGACATACACATCGTACAACTTAGAAATGTACCACTCATATCCCAACATATTGCTAGTAAGATATTTAATCATACCTTAGACAAAATTCACCCCAACTTCATTACCTAACATATGAGAGGCGGAGGCCTTAAATCATATCTTAGCATACAACAAGTATGCTCAAATTATACCTTGTCTAAAAACTCAAACTTAGGAAATTATCTAAGGGTCAAATGCAAATATATTTCATTAATAAGGTACTAACTCACACCTTTGTTTAGGCACTTTAACATAAAACAAAATTCTTGCTAGATTCAGCTGTAGGTGGTCAAGCTTTAAAACAGACTTATGATGAGCTATACTTCTTGTTAAACTGGATTATCAAAGGAAATACGGATTGTAATGGTGATAACTCAAGGATATCAGTGGAAAAGAATGCAGGCATGATTGAATTTTATAGCATCTCTGCCTTGTCCACCTAACTTTTAGCTATGAAGAATCAGATAATGACTTAATATAGCAAGTTAGATATGCAACAGACTCAGGTAAAATTCAATGCATGTAACAAACCCTATTATGGTGTGAGATTTATGGTAATAGTAGACACTCTGTAGATATGTGTGGTTCTAATTCTAAATCTATCAACTTTGTGGGTTATACACAAAAGCTGAATTATGGTAATGCCTACAATAGAAAATGGCAGACTCAACCAATGTCTATTTGGGGAAACCATCACCACCACCAAAAACATAATACTCTGGCTAGTAACATTGAAGAGACTTTGACAAAGATTTTGGCCAGCTAAGAATAGATGGTTGTTGAAATAAAAAATCAGCAAATTACACAAAAACAGCTATTGCAACAAATGGGTAAACTTGCTCAGGCATAAAGTTTAAGGACTTAGAGTGGTTATCCAAGTTATAATAAATATCCAAAACAAGTAATGGAAATAACTTTGAGGAGTGGTACAAACCTGAATGATAAGCCTCCAAAGACAAATAAGGAGGTAGATGCAGAGTTGGTTCCTCAATTGATTGCAGAAAAAGTTATTGTGAATTCAAGAAAGTCTGAGTTCTCAAAAACAAAAGATGTTGAGAAGGAAATAAAACCACCACCATTCTCATAATGGTTCCAAAAAGAAAATAAGGATGCATACTTTAAGAAGTTCTTTAACATATTCAAAGAACTTCACGTTAACCTTTCTCTTTTAAATGTTTTATAGGGAATGCCCAAGCATGCTAAGTACTTAAAGGATGTGGTGACTAATAAGGTAAAGCTGTAGGATATAAAAATTTTGGTATTGACAAAGGAGTGTAGCTCTATGGTAGTGAAAAAGATGCCCAAAAAGCTCAAGGACCCAGGGAGTTTCACCCTTCCTATATAGATTGGTAACGGTAAAAGGGTCCAATATTTGAGTGATTTAGGGTAAAGTATAAATTTGATGCCTCTGTCCATGTTTTGAACTCTTGGGTTTGGCGATCCAAGAATATTCCTATTGAGGCTGCAATTGGCGGATAGGACCATATTTAAACCTAATAAAATAATTGAGGACGTACTCATAAAGTTTGGTAATTTTAGAATTCCTACTAATTTTATTGTTTTGGATTATGATGTAAATTATAGGACACAGATCATTTTAGGATGTTATTTCTTAGCCACGAAAAGAGTGTTGATAGACATAAGAGAGGGCACTCTCACAATGAGATTTGATGATGAAGAGGTGGTTTTTAGAGTTTATAAGATTCTCAATTAACCTTTCCACTACAAAGATTTGTGTATGATTATAGTAATAGAAATGGACAAGTGTGAGGTATCATAAAGTGTACCACCAATGACCTCTACCGATAATTTCATTGAGTTTCCCAAGCCATCACCTAAGATTAGAGTGATAATGATTGATGAGACTGAAAGGCTATTATTGATAAAGATGTTGACCTTGAGAGTTCATACTCAAGAGGTCAAAAGAGAGTGAAAAGATGGCCTCTAATTAGGAGGAAGAGAATGAAGAAAAATAGTTAAGATATGATGCTGGGTTGTGCTGTGATACTAAATCAGATGCTATTTGGGAGGCAACCCTAGTTAAGGTAGGTATTTTACTTTTAGTATTTTTGTTTTTTACTTTATGTAGTTTTTGTTTTTGTTGCGTTACTGGTTGATGGGAAGTTTGAGTATCAAAAACCTGAGCGAATGAGCAAGGCAATGACTAAGTATGGGGTCCCAGACCCTCTTGATATTTAAAGATGCTACTAGCTAGGCCTAGAGGGCCCAGGGAGTATTTCTACATCTGCTTTGAAATTCAACTTTAAGGACATCATAGATTTCTTAAGTGTGGGATGGGGAAATTCCTAGTTTCAGGTGAAGTGATGCTATAGGATCTTAATTTCTAGTTGTTTTTCTAGTTTTTGCCTAAATTAGAAAAAAATATATAAAGATATCTTTTTAGTTTTTAGTTAATTGGGTGTGAGTTAAGTAGGTGCACACTTAACTAATTGTTAGTTATTCTATGATGATCTTACTTTAATCGATCATGTTCTATGTGTGAAGTGAGGTTTTATGTATTTCTTATTGCATGTGATATCTATAAATTGCCTGGTGTATAAGCTAAACAAAATAAAGAGTGTGGGTTTAGGAGATAATATAGGCATTTCTTTGATAGGCATATTTTATACCCACTTTTATCTACCTTTATGCATAATCCTAGTTAGCCCCATTGAGCCTTCAACTTATTTTCTCTTGTATCTTCATGCGCTCCCTTTGTTTGCTTGACCTTAATTTGATCCAAAGCTCCTAAGTGCTTTAGTTGATGATTATTTGAGTTACGGAGTTGAAATACAATTAGGGAAGAGGTGATAGTAAGGCCCACAAAACATAGCTATTAGTTATGAGAATTAATGTGTATTGAGGTGGGGAGTTGTGTAATGAAAAGAATAAAGATTGTTCAAATTTGAATAATGTATTGAGCAAAATATTCCCTTCCATAGTGTATATGAATAGCTTAATGACATAAGGCAAAATAAGAGAAGCGTGTAGATAAATTTGATGGAAATTAGTTGTTAATAGAGAGATCTTAATGTTCATATGATGTATTAAAGCGCTTAGGGAGATAGTCAATATTACTATCCAGAATAATTCCTACCCATCCCCTAGTCTTCATTATAACCCATAAAGACCTATTTAATTTAAGTCCTAATATTTTGATATTAGTGGAGTACTACACTAAGGGAAAATCTGTGGTTCATAATGTGTAACTTGTGAATTCTTTGTGAGAGTGAGCGTAAATTGATTCTTATACCCGTTCTTGCAATAATTGCATCTATATGAGTAGATATGGTTAACTATCTATGTGTGAGAGAATATGATTAATGACAATAGGGTGATTTATGTGATTTTATTTATTGATCACTATGCATGAGTTTGTCACATTGGTGAGTTAATTCTTGAGGTTAGGATATTCTGAGGTAGTATTCTTGAATTCTAAATTGTACAAGACATGCTGATATATGAAACTTGCATTCTATGTAGTCATTGTAGTACTAGCTTGAATTTTTTGCTTGTTGTTGAAGTGTGGAGTCTTCTCTAAATATGATTCTTAGAATGAAGAGTTGTTTGAGGATGAATACGGCCGTAAGTGTAGGGTGGTGATTTGAGGTGAATTGTACCTCAATGCTGTTATTTGGGCTTAATTAGTCTTGTTTTGAGGATTTCTATTGTGCTCAATTATGAGTGGTGATTTTACCACTCAATCGCACTAACTATGTTTACACACTACCATGTGTTGTATAAAAATGAGACATGACCATGATTTAAATACACTAATGTCCACGTTTTGCAGGATACAGTTGAGAAGGTGAACATATATGGAATAGATCTAAAAAGAGAGGAAATGGATGCAAAAAGGGTTTAGTTGGAAACCTGAAGCTGTCAGCCCAATTACCGCAATTATAGTCATCAGGCCGGGGTCGCGATCAGTCAGGACGGTCAACATAACGCGGTCATTAAACATAATCATGATCTCACTAATGTGGTCACAGTCAAAGCTGTGCGATCGCGGATCAGTGGGAATATGCCCAGGGCAGATTTATTAAATTATATAGACGAATTGCAAACCACATATAAGCAAAACCCTTTCTTCTTGGGTTATTGCTTACCTCATAAGATTTCTTTGAATTCAAAGCTTGAAACCCTAATTGGGCAAGTACGTAACTAACTTTGGAGGCTAAATTTCTTAGGATCTTTGTGAAGAATGAATGATTTGGATAATCCTTCCGGTATATGTCTCTTTACTTTCTTCATGAGTAGCTATGTAATTTAGTCTTGGGATTATATTAAACTAGAGTTTAATTGTGTGTGGGTATTGTTGTGTTTTCATAGATTTTAATTGTTGAGTATGGATTCCACCATTGCTTGAGCTTATGGGTTGGAATTTGATGGGTCAAAACCCCAAATCTCCAAATGGGTTTGATGGGTGAAAATCCTAAACACTAGAAATCCTTTATCGTCCTCGAAAGAGGGATGAAAGTGAACATTAGGTAACCTATAACATCCTCGAAAAAGGGTTATAGTGATAAGAAATGGTGGACAATTGAGTCTATGGTTTACTACCTTTTACAGTCTTACAAATAAGTGTATTAGGAGTGTAAATCATGTCAAGAGCATCATCCTAGAAATTAGGATGCTTAATTGAGGTTTTGGGTGATTATGAAAAATTGCACACTTGTTAGGTGCTCGAAAGATCCAACGGGTGAAATCGTTATGGTTTTGTTGAAAGATTGACCCTAATGACTTTGACCTGGCTTATCCTTTAGTTAATTAATAAATTTCATGTCGAACCTGCATCCACCCACGTGCATTACCTTTAGGTAGACATAATCCTAAGATCTCCTCAAATCTTGAATTTGAAGTAAAATTTTCATTTACCAAGTGCTTGTTAAAGTTTGTTGTGAAGAGTTTCAAAATACCCCCCCCCCCCCAAATTTATTTTACATGTCATTTTTGATAGAATTCTGGGTAATCTCACAGTAATTTGAGTATCCATAGGGTTTGAAGTCTATAATTCACTCATTGAGATTCGACCCTAATTCAAATTGGGTTACTTGATAACGACCGCCTTACCCTTAAATCATGGGAGTGAGTTTAGCATTATCATAATAGCGCCATTGCCATGGAGTGAAATATAGATTTTACTTGTGGGTGTTATTCTTACTTGAGTGTATCTAAAGTGGCGTACTTTATTTTCTTTGTTGTTTTTGGATCTTTTGTAGGTAATCCTAGCATGAATAAAATTATGGGTGAAGTTAGTAATCCTGTGGAGTCATTTGATGTACCCACTCATGGAGAAAGCCACTTAAATGGTGAGAGTCATACAAGTGAAACCCGTATCCCATCTCACTATAGGAATGGGACATTTCATGTGACTAGTATCATGCTTCATTGTTGCAAGCAAAGGGGCTATACGGGGGTCAAGCTCATGAGGATCCATATGTTAACTGAAGGAATTTTTTGGATATGTGTACACCATTCAACATTTCTCATATTACTCAAGAGTCCTTTCAGCTTCGTGTCTTTCTGTTCTCACTAATGGATGAAGCATTATTGTGGTTCTGCACACTCCCTATGGCTTCACTAACTTCATGGAATGAGCATACAAAGGTGTTTTTAGATCAATACTCCCCCTCCAAGTTGTGTCACTCGAGAGATTAAATCATGAACATTAGACAAAAGAATGGGGAGCTACTTCATGAAGTATGGGAGAAATTTCATAGAAACTTAGCCAAATGCCCAAACCCTGAGATTCAGAGAAGACACTTCTCTAAATATTTTATTGTGTATTAGATCCTTTGAACCAAGCGGTGGTCAACAATGCGACGGACGTTTCTATCTTAAACTTTCAATTTAATGTGGCTACAAAATTATTGTGGGAGGTAACTAAACACAATAGATAATGGCATACCCAAGACATCAATATTTCTAATAGCTCTCTATCCAAGCCCATGGTTATTAGAGAACAAAGAAAGCGGGATGAGGAACAAGAGGAAACATGGAAAAGATCATGAATCAACTTGAGCTCCTAACCAAGTATGTCATGGGTGCACTCATAAAAATGGTGAATCCTGTAACATCAAAAACCCATGATATAGATGAAGAAGCTAGGAAGATGGATGAAGAAATTAAGTATTTACCAAACCATTCTAAAGGTTCTCACCTGGCCTATCGTAGGTAAGGCGGGAATCAAGGTTGGAGGAATAGAGTTGGTAGTTGAGTTTGGAGAGACTGGGAACATGAGTATTTCTATTTTTTTCCTTACCATGATCGGGCTTCTAACAAAGAGTCAAGCTTCGTTGACACCGACAGATGTAGAACAGAGGATATCCTTACAAGAATTTTGAATAGAGTTGAAGGAATGGACAAAATAGTCCATGAATTAAAAGAGGACTTTGTTTCACTCTCTAAAATTATAGTCTCCCATTCAGCCTCTATCAAATAATTGGAGATCCAAATGGGACTAATCTTCTCACATCTAGATGCTAAACCAAAGGGAAATTCCACTAGTGGCACAATCGCCAACCTCTAAAATAATGATCAAAACTTTGAAATATGTGTGGAGAGTAAAAAAGTAAAGGAAGAGCACTTGAAATATGAATTGGGAGGAAAGATGCCCAACACTCAATCAAAAGAGGGGTTATCCCAAAATCAAGTCGACAAAGTGAAGAAAAAGATTAAAAGAGTTGCCGAAAGATTAATTGATAAAGGAGAGGTCAATAAGTGTGGACTTAAGGATCCCCCTTGAGAAATTGATGAATGCCAATGTTGTGTCACGATGATAACTAAGGCGTTGTGTGGGAGGTAACCCACAAATGCCACAAGGATGACTTGTATCCTTTTTATCATATTTTTGTATTATTGATGTTAGTTTTTGCATATAAATAAATCACGCATCTGTGAGACTATGGAGTGCTTGGGATAAGTTTAGAAAAGAAGAGGTGTGCAAATTTAAGTTGAAAACTAAACAAAGATTAAACAGGTAAAAATCGAGCAGAAAACCTGGACAGGGGAAAACATGGGAGTAGAACTCCCCTTGGTTACCGTGATCACGGTACCTAAGTGCAATCATGGTTACCTATATGTATGATATCATGTCCAGTCAATTGCAATTGCAGACACCGTAGCTAGTTGATCCAATGACTCCCTCCCTAATTTTCTCGCACCCTCATTCAAGTTTTTGCTTGTTGGAATGGCCTGATCTCGAGGTAAATGGTAATAATGCAGAAGTCAAGAATGATAGTGTTTCTTGATGGGGTTTTAGGGAGAACACTTATCTCTTTGTTAGCCTTGTTTACTTATGCAGTAGGGACACTGCTACCTTTTCAGTTGGGGTGTTTCCTTGTTTATTTTATTTGGGTTTGTATTATTTCTGTATACTCTTTCACTTTTTTAGATGATCCTTATTTTAATTTGGGTTGTAATATTCGGGCACTCTGGCGATGCCCATACTTGCATGAATTAAGTACTTTGTTCTCGAGTTGTTATTATATTTTAATTTTTATGGGCGAGTCATGATTGGGTTTTAACAATGGATGCTAGGGAAGACTGAGTACCCATGGCATTAATGATTTGGGATCGATTTATACCCATTGGTGAAGTCTTTGTAGCCATATGGGTGGTTCTCCTATACTATTGCTCACAATGTGAGACTATATCTTGGGTTGTTGCCATGATTAGCAAATTATGTATGGTATGGATTCCAAACAAACAACCCCATCCATCCAAAAATTTTGCAAAATTCAAAGGCATGGACGAGCGCAACCTTGTGACAAAACTTTCTCTCTTTCTATGACTTTGAAAATTTACTTTGGAAAAATAGTCAATACTCCATCTTTGTCTTGAACGGGTAGAACAATTGAACCCCCTTTACGACATTCGTATCCCATGTGTGTGAGCTTAATTATCTATATCTTATGCATACTTGTACCATCTAGAACTTTTCCCATTAGTATTTCAAAGATAATTTTTTATTGTGCTTGGTTGGTAAAATGATCATAGGCCATCTTGTGATTTTGGAAGCCCACTTTAGTCTAAAAGGATTACTAATACATAAGAGTTGCCCCTATTCATCCTCTTTGAGCCTTTGGAATTTTCTTTGGCAAACGCATTATAAGTCGTGACCCTTCTATTCACCCTTTCTTAAACCCTATCCTTCTTAAACTTAAGAATATGAATTGAGGCTAAAGGCCTAAAGTTGGGGGTGGTGGAAATAAAAAGAAAGTTTAGTTGAGCCATGAATTCATAAGAAAGTTCCTACGAGCTTAAACAAATAAGCATTTTTCTTTGAAGGAAGAGATAGTCCATTGAATGAAAGAAATGCATGAATTCTAAATGCGTGTAGATTGTGAAGAAAATGAGGCAAAGAGAATGTAAGTAAAGAAAGGAGCAAAATATGAAAATTAGTAAAGTAAAAAGTGGTAGTCCAAAGGGATTATGATGTAGACGTTCAAGGAGGGTTTAACCTTATCTTCCTAAGCTAATATCCTACCCTACCCTAAACCTATGTTACAAGATAAAAAAGCCCTTTGTGATTCCTAACTAAGTGTGGTCATTGTAGTGGTGATTGAAAATAAGGGCAAGCCTATGACATGGTACTTTTTAACATGGAGAATTTCTTGAGAGAGTGAGTATTTGTACTTAAAATTCCTAGTTGCATGATTGGTAACTAAGGGTGTATGTTTTTCCTTTCTTGTGAAAAGGAATGTGAACTAGTTAAGGTGAGTGATATTGGCATCTTTCACACAATAAGATAAATAGAGGTATAACATGATTGAAGTCAATATAAGAGTCATTTCTAGAGTGTTGGTAGTTGTTACATGTCTTCTCCTCTAGCCCATTGTATCCCTCGCTATTCTATTTTCATGATAAGGGGCGTCATTGCAATTCTCTTATTTATGTGTGAAAATCTTTTTATGGTAACAATCAAGTTGGAGTCTTCATGATCATTTAGAGCTAAATTGGGTCAAACATGGAGAGAGTCTCAGAGTAAAGGGTAGTGTTGCTTTAGGACAAGCAAGATTCTAAGTTGGGAGTATTGATGAGTGGGATTTTACAACTCAGTTGCACTAACTATGTTTGCACACTTCCATGTATTGTATAAAAAAGAGACATGATCATGATTTAAATGCACTAATGTCCACATTTTGTAGGTATACAGTTAAGAAGGTGAACATATGTGGAATGAAGCAAAAAAGAGAGCAAATAGATGTTAAAAGAATGCAGTTGGAGATCTGAAGTTGTCATCCCCAGTTACTGCGGTCTCGATCATCAGGCCACAGTCATGGTCAGTCAAGATGATCAGCATAATACGGTCGTAGAACACAACCCTGGTCTCCCTAACGTGGTCATGGTCAATGCTGCATGATTGTGGGTTAGCGGGATTTGTAAAATTACATTGATGAATTCCAAACCATATATAGGCAAAAACCCTTTCTTCTTGGGGTATTGGTTACCTCATGAGATCGATATCTTTGAATTCAAATCTTGAAACCCTAATTGGGCAAGTCTGTAACTAATTTTAGAGGCTAAATTTCTTAGGATCTTTATGAAGAATGAATGCTTTGGATAATTCTTAAGGTATATCTCTCTTTACTTTCTTCATAAGCAGCTAAGTAATTTAGTCTTGGGATTATATTGTACTAGAGTGTAATTGTGTGTGGGTATTCTTGTATTTGCATGGATTTTAGTTGTTAAGTATGGATTCCACCATTGCTTGAGCTTATGGGTTGGAATTTAATAGGTGGAAATCCCAAATCTCCAAATGGGTTTGATGGGTGAAAAATCCCAAACTCTAGAAATCCTTTATCATCCTCTAAAGAGGGATGAAGGTAAATATTAGGTAACCTATAACATCCTCAAAAAAGGGTTATAGTGATAAGGAATGGTGGACAATTGAGTCTATGATTTACTACCTTTTGCAGTCTTACAAATAAGTGTATTAGGAGTGCAAATCATGTCAAAAGCATTATCCTAGAAATAGGGATGCTTGATTGAGGTTTTGGGTGATTATGAAAAATTTCACACTTGTTAGGTGCTCGAAAGAGCCAATGGGTAAAATCGTTGTTGAAAGATTGACCCCAATGATATTCGACCTAGCCTATCCTTTAGTTAACAACTAAATTTCATGCCAAACCAACATCAACCCATATGTATTACTTTTAGGTAGACATAATCCTATGATCTTCTCAAATCTTGAATTCAAAGTAAAAGTTTCATTTATCAAGTGCTTGTTAAAGTTTGTTGTAAAGAGTTTCCAAACAAACCTCCCCATTTTATTTTACATGTTATTTTTTTAGAATTATGGGAAATAACATAGTAATTTGAGAATCTATAGGGTTTGAAGTCTATAATTCACTCCTTGAGATTTGACCCCAATTCAAATTGGGTTACTTGACAACGACCGCCTCACCCTTAAATCATTGGAGTGAGTTGAGCATCATCACTCAATGAGTAGTTCTTGGTATATATAAGCATATAAGTGTTATTTTGTGTAATTTTAATGCTGAAAGTTTGTTCAGCGAAAATTTGGAGTAAAAACACCAAGTTAAGAATCAAGGGACAAAAGCTAGTATTCTTAGCTTGAGCAATGACCTTTACTAGTTCGTTGTATTGAATTGTATGTTGTTTTTATCTATAATGTGTGGTTTCTTATATTGTAGGAATCTTTTTAAGTTGATAATGATGATAAAGGGATGTTAAACAAGATGGAAATTATATGGAAACAATACCACGAAGCATGGTGTTGATGGACAAAAACATAGGATAAAGCTTGATCGAAGTTAGAGGTTTTGATGTCCTTGGAGTGCCATTCTTCCAAGGTGCCATGATAAGGCCGTGGAACACCCTTGTAAACTTTTTGAATTTCAATTCTAGTGTGACTCTACATTTTTGTAGTGCCCCGTTGCCTACATGGCGCGATATTAGCATGATACGCCTTTTAAGTTAAAATCACCAATTATTGTCCAAGCTTAAATAGGACACTCATTTATTAAGTTGAACAACTTGTACCAACTTTAAGGATTTACAACCCTTAGAATTCATGAATAATCATCTTGTGAACCCGCGTGGATGAACAAGAGGATAGAGCGTGGGATAGATAAAATAGGATTGTAATCTTCTAATTGATAAAGTTATAATTTGCATTTAGGATAGGGGTTTACTTAAGTTCCCTATTTTGTTCAATTATGGCATGAAATATGAATTCATTTAACTCAGTTCTCGCATCCTTGCTCAATGATGCAGTTGTGGGGCTAAGTTCCATAGGTGATTATAGGCTCGGAAGACCATAGTCATAATATCAACCTAGTATTTCAACAACCAAGATAAGTAACCTAACAAACAAAGTTTGATAGTGTAATATGATTGTTTACAGTGACTTAAACTTGGGTTTCTTCCCATTGATCATTCAATCCCTTACTTTACCATAATGTTTAGTTTACGGTTACTTATAACTTTCAAACTCTCGTGGTTATGTTTGCACTATTTAATCTTAACAGTTGAACTGAAATTGGATAGTAACTTAACACTAGTCCTTGTGGGATCGATACTTGGCTTTCTTTAGGGACACTATAGTAGTTGGGTGGACTATGTACACTTGCATGTGTGCTTGCGTGCAACAATGTATATCTTTGTTTTCTTCTTGCACTTGTATTTATTATATGTGTATATAGTAGAACTATTAGTGGAGATGGTGTGGGCTAACGCTTGGGACATTTTCTGATTGGATGTGATGTGCTCATGGTTTGTATTTATATGCTTTATTTTCTACTTTACTCTATTAGCCTATGATACCTATTGAGTACAAATGGATCATAGTCATACCTACTGCACCCTTTTAGTATAGATATAGGTACGAGTGTACTGCATGGATAGTTGATTTAGGGGACACTTGGAGTCTATTCAAGGTAATATTGGATTCATGCATCCGAAATTGAGTACTACTTTTTCTTATATAGACTATGTCTTATTGTATTCAGAGATAGATTTTGTTCCCTTTTGGATCGATTATGTGTATTTTGACTTTGAGATATATTAGTGGTTCTTACACTATGAAACCAAGTTTTGGGATATTGTATGGTATCTTTGATTATGTACTTCCGATATTATTATATTTGTGTGGTTTAACTTTATTCTAGAAGCCTTGCCTTAGGTTTTGGTATTGATTTCTTATTTTATATTAGTTTGGGTAATAGTATTACTTATCAAGGCTTGCCACGATAGGTGCCATCATGACCCTTGATTTTTAAGTCGTGACAAATTGGTATCAGAGCAGCCAGGTTCATTGATCTCAACAATGTAAGAATGAGGTGTCTAATTGTGTCTTATGGATTGGTACGTAGATGTACATATAAATCTATGAGACTATAATATGTCTTTAGAAAACTTCCCTTATTTTGTTCCTCATCATACAAATCTTTCATACCTTGTGTTTTAAGTCATATTTCACTCTTTTCTGCGCAGATGATAAGGACTAGATTCTGTAAGACTAGAGATATAAATCTATTATCTTAGGAGAGAGCCCAATCTAGAGGGTGATTTATGAGTATGGTTAGGTGCGACCTAGAGGACGGGCACGAGGATCTGCCCCACCCAGATATAGCACTAGAGGACTCTCCCCAGAGCCTTAGGTTAAGCATGTTAGAGTTATGAAGCCTACTCTAATCCCATAGAGTTTTCTACCCTAATTTTTAAGGGGTTGTTGATTCGATTGTTGACTTATTTGGAAGGTGCTTCTGTGAGTGTGCCTAGTATTCCTCCAGATCTGAGTATTACACCTTTGTATGTGCCAGATTCTGCTTATGGTGTTCCTTTAATTTTGAGTATGGATCTTTTTATTGTACTGACATCAACTTATGGTACTCCATAAACTTCAAGTATGATTCCTCTCTAGTTCCTGTATCTGAGTTGAGATTTGGATATCATTCTTTTTATATGATGTCTCCTTAGATATATTCTTAGCCAGCCAAATTTACTATGCCTCATATTATTTTGAGTACAGTTATGTCTTTTGAGGATCAGAAGAGGTTTGAGATATTCACTCATTTGAGTCCTCCTAGGTTTAATGGCTGTATGTGATAATGCCTATGAGTTCTTAATGGATTGTCATGAGAAGTTGAATAATATTGGCTTGGTTGGGGTTGTTTATACTACTTAATGGTTGAAAGATCCTACCAAAGATTGGTGGAGGTAAGTTATTGGTTATCGATCTCTTGGTTCACCAGAAATGACTTGGGATTAGTTAAAAGAGGCCTTATGGATAGGTTTATGCCTTTTAATTTGGGGGATTAGATGAGAGATGAGTTTGATTGCTTAGAGTATGGAGCATATTTCCATGCCTTACCTAGATATTTTTATGCCAGTATTGCCATCAAGTCAGCAAAGATTTAGAAGTTTATGAAGGGGTTGGATGTTTCTCTCCAGCTAGCTATGACTCAGATGGTAGAGTATCAGGTACCATCTCAGAGTAATAAAGATTGTGCTAAGATGACTGAGTTTATTCTTCGAGCGTCTTAGGGAGGTGCCAAAAATTTACGTAGTCAGGCAAGTTCAAAAGTCATATTTCTCAAGGTAGAGATTCTATAGGCTTCTATGGGCATCATAGTAGACCAATACAGGTAGCCTTGCAGAGTTCAGGTAATGGGTCTTCTAGTCCAATAGCTTTGGCTGGTCGTCCTAGCTTAGTGTACCTTTTTTTATTAAGTTAGGCCACAAGGTTTGCTTTGTGTGTGATAAGGCTGGCCTCTATCCCCACTGAGTTTTTTGAGCTATTTTTATATCAACTATGAGAGCTAGAGTTTCTACTAGGGGTAGAAGATGAAGAGGTATTAGTTCTCGTGGTAGTGGTTACAGGACTACCCAATCAGGTGGTGGACATGGTCAGTGTTATGCTATGCCTGCCAGGCAAGAGGCATAGGTCTCTGATGCTCTCATTATAGGTTATTATCTCTATTTTTTTAAAATCTACATCTGTGTTATATGATCTAAGGTTGACTTTATCGTATTTGTATGCATACTTTGCTTTGGGTTTTGATTCTCTTAGTGATCCTCTTGACATGTCTATCCATGTATCTACCCCTACAGGAGACTCTTTAGTGGTGGACTGAGCGAACCAATCTTGTGTTATGAATTTTACTGGGTGTGAGACTTGGGTAGATTTGATTGTATTAGATATGGAAGATTTTGGTGTCATCTTGGGTATATATTAGTTATCTCCTCATTATGCTATCCTAGATTCTTGTACTAAGACTATGAACTTAGCTTAGCCGGGTTTGTGAAGAATAGCTTAGAAGGGTATGCTTCATTCAGGTCCCAAGAGGGTTATATCTTTCCTTTAAGCTTATTATTTAGTTGAGAGGGGATACTTGTCTTATTTGGCTCATATACATGATACTAGTGCCGCTTTACTCTCTTTCTTAGATCCATGAGTTCGTGGATATTTTCCCTATAGATTTGCCTGGTGTGCCTCTGGATCGTGATATCAAATTTCCTATTGATATTGAGCATGAAACCAAGCCCATTTCTATTCCTCTTTATAGGACGGTCCCAACAGTGTTAAAATAATTGAAGGATTAGTTGCAAGAGTTATTAGATAAGGGGTTTATTCAACCAAGTGTATTACCTTCGAGTGCTCTTGTGTTGTTTGTAAAGAAATATATGGGTCTATGCGTATGTATTGATTATCAACAATTGAACAAGGTGATGATTAAGAATAAGTGTCTTCTTCCTTGTTTTAATGATTTTTTGATCAACTTCAAGGTGCTTCAGTGTTTTCGAAGATGATTTAAGGTCCTGGTATCACTAGTTGAGGATTAGAGCTTTGGATATTCTGAAGACAACCTTTCAGAATTGGTACAGCTATTTTAAGTTCTTGGTTATGTCTTTTGGGTTGACCAATGCCCCGGCCATGTTCATGGAGTTGATGAACTAGGTATTTCGATCATATGTCGACTCTTTTGTTATTGTATTTATAGATGATATCTTGGTTACTAAGAGTAAGGCCGATAATGAGTGGAATTTACGGATTGTGCTTCAGAGATTAAGGGACAAAAAGTTGAATGCAAAGTTCTCTAAGTATGAGTTTTAGTTGGAGTCCATTTCTTTCTTCGATTATGTGATGACAAAAGATAGTATTATAGTCGATCTGGCCAAGATTTATATGGTTCGTGATTAGGTTAGGCCTACTTCTCCTATCGAGATTTGAAGTTTTATTTGTTTATTGGGATACTATCGGCATTTTACTGTGGCTTTTTATCTATTGCAGCTCCATTGACCAATTTGACTCAAAAGAAGATTTCCCTTTAGTGGTCCGGTGCTTGTGGGGCAAGAGTTTAAAAGCTCAAGGATTTATTTACTTTATCTCCTATCTTGACTTTTCCTAAGAAGGGCATGGGTTTTACCATCTTTTGTGATGCTTTTGGTATTGGGTTAGGTGCTGCATTAATGTAGGAAGGTAAGGTAATTACTTATGCTTCTAGTTAGTTGAAGCCTTATGAGAGGAGTTACCCTACCCATGATTTGGAGTTGTGCGCGGTTGTTTTTGCTTTAAAATTGTAGAGGCATTACTTGTATGAAGTTCGATGTAAGATTTTGTCAAATTATCATATCCTTCGGTACTTCTTTATCTAGAGAGATCTTAATATCAGGAAGCACCATTGGTTTGAGTTACTTAAGGATTATAACTTAACTATCCTCTATTATTTAGGCAAGGCTAATGTGGTTGCAGATACCTTGAGACAAAATTCGATTGGCATGGGTATCTTGGCATATATTTTGACCTAAGAGAGGCCTTTGGCCTTAGGGGTTTGGTCCTTGGCTAACCAAATGGTTAGGCTTAATATTTTAACACTTTAGTGTGTTTTGGATTTCGTGGAGTCTAGATCTTCCTTGATTGAGCAAATTTAGGCTCATCAATTTAATGATGTTGGGTGAAGAGTGACTCGGGATAAGGTGCTAAGTGGTGAGGCTAAGAAATCCTTGCTTGATCCAGATGGTTTATTGAGGATTGGTGGCTAAGTTTGTATGCCAAAAGTGAGTGATTCAGTTAGTTTGATTTTAGATGAGGCTCATTGTTCTAGGTATTCCATCTCTCTGGGAGTGACTAAGATGTATCATGATTTAAGACAACATTTCTTGTAGGGTGGTATGAGGAAAAATATTGTAGATTTTTTAGCTCATTGCTTGTGTTGCCAGGAGGTGAAGGTCGAGCATTTGAGGCCAAGTGGTTTTCTTTATAGGTTACCCATTCCTGAGTAGAAATTAGAAAAATCACTATGGACTTTGTGACTGGGTTGCCTCGTACTTTTTATTGTTCTGCTAGTGTTTGGGTCATCGTGGATTGATTTACCAAATCTACTCATTTAATTCTAGTTTAGGTTTCTTTCTGTGCTGAGAGGTTAGCCATTATCTACATTTGTGAAATAATGTATCTTCATGGTGAGCCAGTTTCTATCATTTATGAATTGAAGTTTAGCGTTTTCATCTTATTTTTGAAGACTTTTCAGGAGGATTTGGATACCTGGGTTGATCTTAGCATAACTTTTCATCCCTAGTCCACCAGTCAGTTGAAGAAGACTATTTAGGTTTTGGAAGATATGCTCCATACTTGTGTCATAGATTTTAGAGGTTAGTGGGAGCAACATTTAGATTGAGATGAGTTTGTGTATAATAATATCTACCATTCCATTATTAAGATAACTCCTTTTGAGGCTTTGTATGGTAGGCGTTGTCGCTCTCTAGTTGGTATGTTTGAGATTTTAGAGATTAGACCTCGAGGTACAAACTTGCTTTGTAAGTCTTTAGATAGATTTTAGGTCATTTAGGATAGACTTTAAGCGACTTAAAGTAGAAAGAAGTGCTATGCAGATTGTAGACTTCATGCCTTGAGATTTAGTATTGGTGATAGTGTTTTCCTCCATGTGTTTCCTATGAAGGACGTGATGAGGTATGGGAAGAGGGGAAAGTTTAGCCCCAGGTATATTAGTTCTTTTGTGATTCTTTGGACTTTAGGGATGTGGCTTATGAGTTAGCAATGCCCCCAAAATTTATTAGTTGTGCATCTAGTTTTTCACGTTTCTATGCTTTAGCATTACATTCCAGATGACTGTCATGTCATTCATTGGGATTTAGTCCAGTTAGATGAACAATTTTCTTTTGTTGATAAACCTGTCTCCATTCTATCCAGGGATATTAGACAGTTACGTTCTAGACTTATCCTGTGGTTAAGGTCCAGTGGAGACATCGACCTATAGATGAGTCTACTTGGGAGGTTGAGTCTAATATGCATTGTAGTTATCCCAACTTTTCGTTGATTCAGGTATTTTTATTGCCCTTAGTTTAAGAAAGAACTAGATTCTTAGTGGTGGATATTATAATGACCTGATTTTTTGGCGATTTGTGTGAATTAATATTTTTGTGTGATTTGACCATTTTAACCCTCCCCATGGCGGTTATGGTGTTTTTGGGGGTGTGATTTGTGCGAGATTGTGGTTTTTGTAATTTTAAAGGCTTATTTGTTGACTTCGGTCAACGTCTTTTGATATATGCATCAGATGGAAAAATGAACTATGCCAATAGATTCAGAACGTCGATTCTAGATTAGTAACATGGTTGGTGTGGTTTTATGGCTTTTGTATCTCATTTCAATCTTTTATTTGGGAATTTGTGAAAATAGGTCTTAGGGGTCAATTTTGTGAAAATAACATTTTTTTTTGAAATTTTGATGTTTCCATTGAGTTTGAAGCGTCGAATTTGATATGGTAGCATAGTTCATTTGTGTTCTCAGGATTCTGGATGAATCTCGAGGGGTTCGCGAAGACTTGAAATTTTCCAATTCTCTACAGCTGGTGCAGACACTAATGAACCTCTTTAGCTACTTTAGCGGTAGGTTCTAAGGTGCCACTGACCGCTTTAGCGGCTGGCTACCAACTAAGCAAGGGCACTTTAGAGACCCTCGTTCGCTTTATTAGAGGACGCTAAAACAACCCTTTTCCTGCTTTAGTGGACTGGCATGCTAAGCATGTACCGCTAAAGCCGTACTTGACCGCTTTAGCCATGACCGTTAAAGTAGCCACTTGACCGCTTTAGAGGCACCTGGCACCTAGGTATATAATAATCCTTTTCTTAGTTTTCTTTATAATTTATGATACTTGGAGCTTAGGGATCGAGTTTTTGGGCATTTTCTTCCATTCTTTAAGCTTGGGTAAGCTCCAAACTTCTATTTCAACTACTTTTCTTTGATTCCATTATTTAAATCTTGTTTAAACTCAAATTTAAAGGTGAAATTTAGGGATTTTGACTGGAAAGGCCTAAGTTAGCATTTCTCCGATTCAAACCCCAATTTCACCCATTTTTCACTTGGGTTTTCTCGTATGTGTTCCTTTAATCCTGGGAAATATGTTTTTGAACAAAACATCTAATTTTACCCTTTTTTTAAAAACTCATTTCAGGGTCGGTTTGGATCTTGATTTAATAATGGTCAGTATGGTATCATTGGCTTTTTTTTGACGTGTAGATTGTATATTTGGATATTTTAGCTTATTTCAGGTTTGTACGTGAGGTGAAAGCTCGGTGAGAAATGCTTATATGTTCTAGTTTTGTCATTTTGGGTAGGTTATGGCTTAACTTTGTTCAAACTAGGTTGGGTAGTTAATAATAATATAAAAGCATTCTATGGGTATAGGGTCGTATCATGGAAAATGAGTTTAGTTGACTCATGTGCTCGTGCGGGGGTCTATGTGGATAATATTTAGTGGTTTTAAGACATTATTTGCTATATGCGACCGTGTGAGTCTTATATGATTTTTTGGACTGATATTGATATATGTATGTTTGGTTGTACTCTTTTTGGTGAAAAAGCCTATATTTTGGGATTTATGTGGTATCAATGACCTTTTTATTGAATATTTGTCTTGATGGTTTTTGGACTATATTGAATGATGGATGGTTGGTTGACTTAGTGGTAGTTTGGCTTATTGATTGATATATTGGTTAAATATTGGAAACTCTTATTTTGGTTGGTTGTGAGCATTACATCCTTATATCATACTTATTCACGAAACACTGGTACTACCATGGAAGTACTGCTTTTTTCTGATAGAAAATGTGAGCTCTTTAAAAACCCTCTATCGATGTATGTGCCAGAGAGAAGTTATGGATATTGGTATTGGATATTGGTTGATTATGGGTTGATGAAATCCCACAACCCATGGGTCCTACCTGGGACTAGAGCTCGGTAGGTACATATGGAGTTTGTATGATGACCTCGTGCATCATCATCATCATCATTATCATCTTCATTTCATCCTATATATATTGTGCTTATTCTGTGTTGTATATATCTATTCTTGATGTGATATCTACCTATTTGTATACCCTTTTCCCTACCTGTGACTGCTATACGTGTATATCTATGTTTTCTTCTTGTACTTGTATTTGTTATATTTATATATAGTAAACTGCTAGTAGAGACGGTATGGCCTACCATTTGGGACATTTTATGATTGCATGTGACATTCCCATAGTTTGTATTTAAATGTTATTTTCTACTTTACTCAATCGGCCTATGATACCTACTAAGTAGAAGTGAACCATACTCATCCCTATTGCGCCCTTTAGGTGCAGATCCAAGTATGAGTGCGCCGCACAAATAGTTGATTCAGGCGGTACTTGGAGTCTATTCGAGGTAACAGTGGATTCATGCATCCGGAGTTGACTACTACCTTTTCTTACTTACACTATGTCTTATTGTATTCAGTGATAGAATTTGTTCCCTTTTGGATATCCTATGTATATTATGACTTTGAGTCGTATTAGTGGTTCTTACACTGTGAAACAAGGTTTTGGGATATTGTATGGTATATTTGATCATATACTTCCACTATTATCATATTTGTATGGTTTGGTTTCATTCTAGAAGCCTTGCCTTGGGTTTTGGTATTAATTTCTCATTTTATATCAGTTTGGGTTATAGGCTTACTTGTCAAGGCTTACCATGATAGGTTTCCTCACGACTCTTGGTTTTTGGGTCATGACATAGAGATCCTACTATCGATAATGGAAATTTTGTGAAAAGAGACAAAATCCCACTACTTGAAACTTAACTCATGGATAAACCATATTTTGGGGGGCTTCATCCATAATAAAGGGCCTCGACTCAGAAATCTATGCAAAATCATCTTACATGACAACGCCATTACAAGACTCATCTGAATGAGATTCAAAATGCATAATATACCCAAGTATGATTGGGATAAACACCCGCTTGAGCACCTTTTATTCTTCACCATTGCTGTTAACAAGAATAATTTGACTAAAGAATAAGCCAAGTCTGTCATGATTAAAGATTTGTTAGTGGTGTAACACCCCATATCTTCCAATCCATATACAACTAAGGAAAGATTGCAAAAATATTTGAACTCTAGATGGCCAAAGATGGTACTTTGATGTTAAAGTGTAATACCCCATATCCTACTTATACTAGTTCTATTTACATGGAAACTTGAAGTAGCCTCGTTGTATAGGTACGGGACCAAGTTTCCCAAGTGATTGGTGGTTTAAGACAAATTTGAGGGATACTATAATATCTGATACATTTCAACATGTGTTTGGCTAAGTTAACCTCAGTGGGAGTCTTTATGCTCGAGATAGTAAGATAGTATTCTACTTTAAGATTTAAAGTATCCTAGTATACATAAGTGTTGAGTTAAAGAAAAGGGGTTAAGATTTTAGAAAATAGAATAAATAAGAGAGTTTCTTGCTTGACTTAAATTAGGCTAGAAAGTGACAAGAAGGTGCACCACCTACTTTGACTTATTGACCATTCTAAGGAACCAAATAGGTTCATCACCTATTAAGACTCTTTAACCAACTTAAGGGCCCAATTAAGAGCATCACCTACTTGAATTAATATTAGCGAAAACTGATTGTAAGAAAAGGTGAAGAATGGGCAGCCAAGGCCCAACAATTTTAAGTCCACCAAGGCCCAATTTAAATGGCCAAGTATGTGCATCACGTACTTGACCATTTATGGCATATAATAAGCCAAGAAAGTCGGACAAAATGAGGAACCTTAAAGGGATAAAGACCATCTCCTTTAACTCATTTTGAACTTGCAAAAATCAGAATTCTAGCTTTTCTCTCTTCTTCTCTGTTAGATTTATATAACAGCCATCAACTACCTTGTTCTTGAATATTATCCTTCTATTCAAGCTAAGTTGAACCAGGGTTCAAGCTCTTGAAGAAGTACAAGTTAAAGGGAAATAAAAATCTCCACTAAGTAAGGTAAAGCTACTGTCATATTAATTCCTTTTTAGGCTTGAATTATTAAGAGTATCATGTGCTAATTTTAGTAACCTTTCTCTTCTTCTCAAGGCTAAGTTAGAGAGAAAAATACTAAATCTTGAAGAATCAATGTATCATCAAGTGGCATTTTTGTCCAACAAGGTAAGCTACTAAAATTTTTGACCCTCTCTTGTGCTTGAATTGATTAGGGAATTTGGTGTCAGTTGATGAGTTGTGGATTTTTCCTTTTACTTGGTCTATTATTGGATATGAAATTTTGGTGGTTATAAATTTTGGGATAGCCATGGAAGGATGTCCCCTATTCTTTAATTATAAGCTCATTGTAGTATTTTAAGTTAATATTAATTGAAACTCATAAGATAGTAATAGTAAACCATGAGTTCACATTTCCCTTACCATATTGTGATGTTAAGAGACTTTTTAGTGTATGGTATGATAAGCGGTATGACTGGATGTGTGGATAAGTCGTGGAGACGTTAAAGGGCATAACATTACAAGGTGTACTTAACTGGGTGTTACATGAGCTTGCTACCTAAAACACTTTTGCATATTACTTTATATATATTATGCAACCCATGGGGGTTTAAAGAGGACATTATAAACTTGATTAAATGAAAAAGGGGAAGAAAGAACAACTTAATTTTATAAATTAGGGATGTACTGCTCGGTTACTATTTTGGTAGCCTTACCGCTTATTTCATTATATATTGGTAATTTAAAGGCGAGAAGGTTAATTCGTTGTGGCACCCGAGTTGGATAGAAAGGTATGTAAGAATATTCTAGTTCATATTCTTTAGCATGAAGTCTTATACTCGTGCACCCAAAAAATGAGTTTTCTAGAGGATTTTCATTGTAAAAATTACATAGTGATGCTATATAATTCCCATTGTAGTTAATGGAACTTTTCCCTACTGCCCGTGGTCTCAAAAATATGTTAAAGTATCATATGTTTCTTTTATATGAGTCAATAAGATCCTATATTGCACATGTTAAGAGCATTTATATATTGGATATACTATATGTCCCTACACTATCAAATTGCCACAATTGTCTATTTGATCATATATTTTATTTGGCTCACATGTTCATTTCTTTGGTTAGAACTTCCATTACGTTACAATATAGTTTGACCTCATAGAGTCCTTACTTGTTATATTATACAGTTTATATGTCCTTACTTGGAATGTGCATTTGTTCCTTATTGGAATTTGCCCACGCACCTTATTAGTTCCCATGTTCATGTACTTTTTTATTTGTTTTCTATACAGTTTTTACCTCTTCATTCGAGGAGTTACATGTCTCTTCTTGGTATCCATTTATGCCCTCCACTTGAAATATCTAAGTGTCTAGTTGAATTTGCCACAATTTCTATATGATAAGTAAGATCACTCGCTCACTTGTTATACCCTTAATGACTCATTTACTACATGCCCTAAAGTCCTTACTTATTCCATGCCTTTATGGCTCATTTGAGTGGTACCCAATGAGGTTTATTGAACCATATAAGTTCCTAAGTATCACATTGAAGTTACATTTGTTTTCTATGTCATTGCTACTGCCTCAAGAATATTATCACATGTCCATACATTGGGATATAGTCTATGACCATAAAAACAACAATCTCAAAGATTAAGGAAATGAGAAAAATTAATCTATATAATCACGAGTGGCATATAAGGGGCTAAGAGCCTAGCATGGGTCGATCCCAAAAACTAATGTATATATACATATATATATATATATAGGTGGCATCTCACGGGAAAAGGCCTAGCATTGGACAATCCAAATTCATGTATTTATGGGTGGAAACTCAGGGGTTATGATACCCAGCATAGGCCGATCCCAATCTACGTATTTATGGTGGTATCCCAGGGTTTATAACATGTACTGTGGGCCAATCCCTATTTGTATATTATAAGGACCGTGTACTAGTGGTTAAAATGACTGGCATGGGTCATCCACTTTTACTACTAATCAACTAGCCATTTGTATCACATACCTTATAAAGTTTATAAATCAAAGAAGAGCAACATAAAGAAAATGGTTTAATGTACACAATACCACAAGTATAAACAAAGACGGTCTCTTATCCTTATATATACATTTGTACCTAATTTCATTTGATATCTTTTTTTACATATGGTTACTTTATGCCTTACATATTAGTACATTCTTTCGTACTAGCGTCTCTCATAGAGATGTCATGTTTCGTACCATATGTACATGTACTTCAGCTGATAGATCTCTCCAATAGAAGCACAGGATACTCATTAGCCTTTGGTGAGCTCTTGGTTGGTTTGGGGCTTTGCAGTGAGCTCTTGGTTGGTTTGGGGCTTTGCAGAGTCTTTAACATATTTTTGATAATATGTTGTAGTTAAGGGTATGGCGGGGTCCTGTCCTAACCTAAGCTAAGTTTTCTATATTTTAGAGGCTTTCTAGACTATAGTTAAAGAAAGCATAATTGTGTCTTGTTTTCTAGTAATTTAGGGGGCCTCAATGGTCATGTCATATATATTAATTATGGGCCTATCTATGTTAGTTTTTTATTAGGGAATCTTACATATACTTGTCAAAGACTTATAATTATAACAGTTGCATGCACGGTAACCATATAGTATAAATTGGTTTTTTCGAGACTTTAGGATATCGGGTGCCTGTCAATCTTAATAGGTTTTGAGGCATGACAAAAGTGGTATCAGAATAGGTAATCCTAGGCATCTTAAAAGCCGTGTCTAGTAGAGCCTTACTTATGAATATGTTGAGCCATATTTATAATTTGGGGGATACTTGGACATTACAGAGACATTACAGAAATGTGATCTTCTTTCATAATCTAGATCATGCGGTACAACTAAGTTAAGAAGTCTATTCTCACTCATATAATGGTCAACGTTATCAAGATTAGTCTTACCATGGCTAGGTTCAAAAATGGCCAAAAGGTCAATACCAGTATGTCACGACCCAAAATGCAAAGGGTCATGATGGCATTAGTCGGAATGAACCTTGACAAGTAAGCCTATCACACAAACAGATACAAAAGGGAAATAATACTCAAATCCCAAGGGTAAGGATTCTAGATCGAAGCCAAACCATACAAGTATAATAAATGAGGAAAGAAACATGCCAATAACAATACCATAACTCCACAAAACCTGATGTCAACAATAAACATATCGAGTACAACTTGAATCCAAATAAAAAAATACATAAGATGTCCACAAAGGATAAACACTGTCTCTGAAATACAAGTATGGACATAGTATGCTAAGGAAAAGGTAGTAGAAGACATTCGAACTCCTGAAAATCGACCATTACCTAGAGAGCTCCAAATATCACCCAGGTCATGCAATGTTGGGCATACCTGAACCTGAATCTGCACCGAAAGGGCACAGTAGGAGTGAGTACGGTTCACTTGTACTCAGTAGGTATCATAGGACGACTGATGAAAGAAGAAAATAAAGCATACAAATATACACTAAGGGCATGTCACCTGCAACCAGAAAATGTCCCATATCGGTAGCCCACACTGCTTCACTAACAGTTCTAATATATCACATATATTGCAACAACATCAGAAAGTATCACAAATATACAGTAAATTACATAAAAGCAGGGAAAGGAAGAGAAATATAGAAAAGATAATCAAGAACAAGTAAAGAAAGATAGAACAATTAGGTAAGTGACAAGCTAAGACAGAAATACAATCATATCACAAGTACAATAAAGTAAATACAATGAGAATTATGATGATGTTGATGATGCACAAGGTTGTTGCATAACCTCAGAGACCATCGTACTGTCTCCATAAACACCAACGGAGCTAAAGCTTCCTAACGTAGGACCATGGGGGTTCTTTAACTCGTAGACAATCTAGATATACATATCTCCTCCCGACAAATCCTTCGGGGAGGGTTTTATAAGATGTCACATCTCTATTATAAAAAGGTGTTGCTTGTGTTTCTCAGTATTTCCACAGTGGTACCATTGTTTCACGAATGAGTATGAAGATTCAATGCTCACAAGTAATCACAATGAGTATTTCCTCCACCAATCAATATACTATCACATGCGCGAATATCTACTCATTATTTCCAATCATTTAGGAAATCAATATGATTCATATGCAAATAGAGTATGAATAGATTACAATACACAATTGGTACCATAATATGCATTTCATCAAACAAAACACAATTATTCTTATGTACACAGGCATTAAACATCACATAGGACCCTATATGGTCACATATAACACATAATATATCAAATCCACCAATTACATCTCATATAGGCCCCCATATGGGCAAACACAATAAGATAGCCATTTTTCATGATTAGTTTCCACATCCTTAACATGCTTTTGTTTACAAATTAACTACCTAGCCCTGTTTGAAAGGATTAAGCAATACTACCTCAAAGTCCAGAAATTGCAATAAAAGCCTTCAATCCACAATCTTAATCCTCACGAATGAACCTAGAACAACTAAAACATCAAAATTTAGAATTTACACATCAAAAGAAATCCAACAACGCCCATATTGCCTAGTTTCAAGTCGGGGACAAAACGAACCCCCAAAATGTGTTTTTGAAAAAGAAGAGTCAAATAATAACTTTGTTTCAAGAAAATGTTCCCCATACTTTTAGGAGTCTACAACTGAAAAGCCAAGAGAAAATAAGGTTCAAATCGAAGAAAATTAATTTTAAACTTTATCGGGTAATATCATTAAAATCCATTTAAAAATCAAGAATTAAAGTTATTTTAAAAGTGAACTTGAGAGAAAATGGAGTATTATTGGATTAGAAACTCATTGAGGTGAAAAAGGTGTGAAATTGGGGTTTAAATTAGTGAAATACACTTTTTAGGCCTTCAGACCAAAGTCCCCAAATTTCACACATAATCCATGATCAAAACAAGAATTTAATGTTAAAATAGATGAATTTAGTTGAAATGAGAGTAATAAAGCTTACCCAAGCTTAGAAATAGAGAAAGTTGCTCAAAACCATGAAACCCTAGGGTCCAAGCCTAAAAAATGGTGAAAAATGGCAAAATCCAGGTATTTTTTCTCAATATTCGCGATCGCAGACCTTAGGTCGCGATCGCAGGACCTGACCTGGAAAAGGTACAATGATTGTGGAAGAGGTGTCATGATCACAACATCTCCTATGGTTGCTCAGTCACAATCACGGTATCTAGCTTGCGATCGCGGGTGCACCAAAAAATGGGTGCACCAGCTTTGGATTCAATTCAATCCAAGTCCTTGCGGGCCCTTTGATATTCGTTTGGAATCCCGTAAATTCAAAAAAACTATGCTGCTCTATCAAGTTTGATGCTCTAGTCTCAATGACAATTTTATATTTTTAAAAAGACGTCATTTTCACAAAGTTGAGTCCCGAAATCTAAAATCACAACTTTCCAAATAAAGGGTCAAAATTAGATTTAAAAGCCCTAAAACTACTCCAACCATGTTACCACCTAAAATCAATGTTCTAGGTCTGCTGGCATGGTCCATTCTTATGTCTGTCACAGGAATCAAAAGATATCAACTGAAATCAATTATAAGGCTCTCAAAGTCACTAAAAACTACAAAATCACATAAATGACACCAAAATGAATTGAGAATTATTCCAATCACCTCACACACCAGAATACCTCAATGAAACTATAAGGAGGGGTAAAATTGTCAAATCATATAAAAACACATATTTTATCAAAATTTAGGTTGTTACATCATCCACCACTAAAAATATAGTTTGTCCTCAAACTAAAGGCAAGAGAAATACCCAAATAAAAAAAAAACCTAGGATACAAACTGCGTATATCAGACTCAACCTCCCAAATAGCCTTATCTACAGGTCGATATCGCCACTGAACCTTAACCATAGGGATCACTCTAGATCGCAATCGTCTAACATCCCAAGCCATAATGGAGATAAGCTCCTCAACAAAAGACAACCTATCATCTAGCTAAATTGAATCCCAGCAAATGACATGAGACTCATCAAAAATTTAATGGCAAAGCATGGAAACATGAAAAATTGGGTGAAAAGCTGATAAATCTGGGGGCAAGTCTAACTCATAAGCCTTATCACCAACAATTCAAAGAATCTCAAATGGACTAGTATACCTGGGTATAAGCTTTCCCCTCTTCCCAAACCTCATCTCATCCTTCATGGGCAAGACTCTAAGGAAAACACGATCACAAATACCAAATCTCAAGGCACGAAGTCTATGATTTGCGTAGCACTTCTGCCTACTTTTTGTTGCATGATGACTATCCTGAATGATCCAAACTCTATCCAAGGACTCACAACACAAGTCCATACCTCGAGTTCTAACCTCAGAAACATTAAACCAACCCACTAGAGAGCGACAATGCCTATCACATAAAGCCTCAAAAGGAGCCATAACAATACTGGAATGGTAGCTATTATTGAAAACTTTGTTAAAGCCAAATGCTGCTCCCACTAGCATCCAAAATCCATCACACAAGCATGGAGCATATCCTCTAAAACATGGATAGTTCGCTTTGGATGACCTTCAATCTGAGGGGAAATACTGTGCTAAGGTCAAATCGAGTACCTAAATCATCTTGAAAAGTTTTTTAAAAGTAAGAAGTAAACACAAAACCTCAATCTAAAATGATAGACACCAACACACCATATATTCACATAATCTCATAAAAATAGAAATGGGCTAGCCTCTTAGCACTAAAAGAGACTTGCACAGGAATGAAATACGTAGACTTGGTTAATCGATCTACAATGACCCAAACCATATCAGATCTATGGGAAGTGTGAGGCAACCCAGTTACAAAGTCCATAGTGATCTGTTCCCACTTTGACTCAGGAATGGGTAACCTCTGAATTAATAAAGACAACGAGCTACAAAATCCTCTATATCCTTCCACATACTATCCCACCAGTAATGTTTCTCTAATTCATGATACATTTTAGTCACTCTTGGATAGACAGAATATTTGGAACAATGGGCCTCCTCCAAAATTAATCTAATCTAATCACCCACACTCAATACACAAACTCTGCCCCAATTCTCAAAACTATATCTGAATCAAGGGTTGCTTTCTTAGCCTCGATACTTATCACCTTATCCGAATCACCCTCAATCCAACATCATCAAGCTAATGAGCTCAAATCTGCTCCATTAAAGAAGACCTAACCTCCACAAATGCCAAAACACACCCAGGTGTCAAAATATCAAGCCTAACCATCTGGTTAGATAAAGACTAAATCTCTAAGGCCAAAGGACTCTCCTCAGTCAAAGATGCACCAAGCTATCCATGCTAGTCGACTTCTAGCTCAGGGCATCTGCAATTATATTAGCCTTGCTCGGATGATAGAGAATAGTCAAGTTATAATCCTTAAGCAACTCAAGCCAATGATGCCGCCTCATATTAAGATTTTGTTGGGAGAAGAAGTAACGAAGGCTACAATGATCCAAGAAAATCTCACAATGAACTCCATACAAGTAGTGCCTCTATAATTTTAAAGGAAAAACCACCGCACACAACTTCAAATTATAGGTAAGGTAATTCTTCTTATGGGGCTTCAGCTGATGAGAAACATAAGCAATCACCTTACCTTAACACAACACCTAACTCAACAACTTAAGCATCACAAAAGATGGTAAAACCCACGCCCTCCTTAGGTAAGGTCAAGATAGGAGCTAAAGTCAACAAATCCTTGAGCTTTTGAGAGCTCTCTTTACAAGAATCAGACCACCAGAAAGAAATCTTCTTCTGAGTTAACTTATCCAATGGAGCTATAATGAATGAGAAACCCTCAACAAAGTGCCAATACTAAACTACCAAGCCAATGAAACTCCAAATCTCGACGGGTGAAGTAGGTCTAGCCCAACCAGAAATTGTTGCAACCTTGACCAGATCAATCATAATACCTTATTTAGTTACCATGTGATCCAAGAAAGAAATAGACTCTAACCAAAACTCACACTTGGAGAACTTGGCATACAATTTCTCATTCTTCAATCTCGGAATCACAATCTACAAATGTTCCTCATGCTCAACTTTACTCTTGGAATAAACCAAGATATCATATATAAATACAATAACAAAGGAGTCAAGATACAGTTGAAACACCAGGCTCACCAACTCCATGAACATAGTTGGGGCATTGGTCAACCCAAAGGACATGACCAAGAAATCATAATAACCAAATTATGTCCAAAAAACTGTCTTCAAATTATCCAAAGATCTAATCCTTAACTGGTGATACTCAGACCTCAAATCAATCTTCGAAAACAACGCGACACCCTAAAGATGGTCAAATATATCATCAATAGAGGAAGAGGGTACTTATTCTTAATAATCATCTTGTTCAACTATCAATAATCAATACATATACACATAGACCTATCCTTCTTCTTCACAAACAAAATAGTAGCATCCCAAGGTGATATGCTAGGTTGGCTAAATCCCTTATCCAACAAATCCTGCAATGGTCCTTTAATTTCTTTAACTCGACAAGGGCCATCCCATAAGGAGGAATAGAAATAAGCTTGGTTCCTAGCTCAACATCAATAAAAAAATCAATATCATGATCCAGAGGCATACCATGAAAATTCTTAGGGAACACATCCACGAACTCATGGACAACACAAACAAAATCCAAAGAAGAAGCTGAAACAACACTAGTATCACGGATATGATTAAAGTATGATAAACATCCCTTCTCAACCAATCTTCGATCCTGAACATAAGATAAATCCTTTTAGGACCTGAATAATCTTAACAAAATAATCTTTGGCATACCCAGCGAAGCAAAAGTTACAGTCTTAACAAAATAATCTAGGACAACATAATAAGGAGCCAACCAATCCATACCCAAGATTTGAAATCCACCATATCTAACACAAATAAATCTACCAAGTCTTCCCTGCAAAAGTCATAATACAAGTTTGATACACCCGATCCACCACTAAAAAATCTCCTACTAGGGTAGATACATGAATAGGCTTGGCAAGAGGCCCACTAATCAAATCAAAACCTAAAGCAAAATATGCTGAAACATAAGAGAAAGTTGATTTGGGATCAAATAACATAGATGCAAATCTAAAGAAAATGGGGATAATACCTATAATCACAACATCAGAAGCCTCTACCTCTAGTATGGCTGGTATAGTATAGCACTATCCAAGACCACCCATTGGCTGAGTGGCCCTACAACCATTACCATGGGCTCCACTACCTTTGCCCGTCACATCTCTGGTAGAACCCCTACCTATCACAACTGAAATATGAGTAGCGTTAATCATATAGAGAGGACAGTCCTTGGCAAATAGTCATTCTCATCAAACACGAAGTAACATCTATGACCCAGCTCAATAGGAAAAGGTACCACTAGGACCAAACGGCTACCCTAAATGCTTGGACCATAAGAACCACTACTAAAACTCTACAAGGCTACTCACACAGGTCTACTATGATACCCATGAGAACCTCTAAAATTACTTTCTTGAGAATTGTAATCTCTAAACTCAAAAAAATAGTGCACCTTCTTGGCGCCTCCTTAAAATACTTATAGAATAGCCTTAATCATCTTAGTACGATCCACACTACTCTGAAATATGTTCCAAATACAACTATCTGAGATGTATCAAACTAAAGAGAGACATCCAAACCCTTCATAAATTTCCAATTCTTCTCAAACTCAATGGAAATATTAGAATGAAAATACCTGAATAAGGCATAAAAAGGCATAAATCTCTCCAAAAAGGCATCAACAAATCGATTCCACATCATCTTAGGTAAATCAAAAGGTGTACAACCAATAAGTGACCTTCACTAATCTCTAGCAGTATCTCTCAACTGATAAGTAGTATAAGCAACCCATGAAGCTAAAACAAACCCAAATTATGCAACTTATCTCGATAATTAATTAGTAACTCATGGGCATGCACGCCCACTTCACCATTAAATCTAGAAGAGCCCAAATAAGTAGATCTCGCATACCTCTTCTGATCCTTAAAAGATATAACTGTACTCACAGTAAAAGGAGGCATAGTAAATATGGTGGGCTGAGATCCCATCTGGGGAGGCAACATATATGAAGGCAAAAATCTTAACCTTAAAATACCATACTTAGATATACACGCTGATGGATGCATAGTACTTAGGGTCTGAGGAGTACCCATAATAGAAGCAGGTGCAAATGGAGGATCCTTACTCAAAATTGGAGGAATACCCAGTATAACCAAAGGAGAACCCTCCAAACAAGTCAAAAAATGCACCAACAACCCATCCAAAATTGGGGGTACACGAACTCTGAGGAACTAGAACTGAACCTAAACCTCCAACATGCTTATTATGAGGCTTAGGGGAGAATCCTCCAGTACTACTCCAAGATAAAGCTGATCCATGGGCCTATCTACTTCTTCAAGACTGTCTACAACTCGAGCCTCACCCTCTAGGGGAAGGCTTTATATCTCTACTCTCGTAGAACCTAGTCAACACCATCTACAAAGAAAGAGAAAAGCACAACTCAAATTGCAAGGTATAAAAAAATTCACTTGATAAGGAAAAAAAGACAAAAAATTCATAAAGACATCCTATAGCCTCTCAATGATAGATATGACATCTATGTATTGATCTGCGAGTGTAACACCCCAAAAATTTGTTTCGAGATGTCACAAGATGCTTAGAACCACAAGTGATCTCAAGCTAACCCTTCTACTAGCATAACTCATAAGAAACTGAATGATATCCATAAATGACTGATTTTACTATGTGGAAATATAATAATGGTGGAATTTGAGAAAAATACAATACTGATATAACTTTTATATTTTGATAAAGTCTGAAAGAGGGACTGAAAATACATAACTGACTCTAACTGACATTTGTGAAGCGTCTACTATATTGACTATAGATAGCTAGAATGCAACTCCAACTATCACTAATCAATACATGAGAGAATAAAATACATAAATAACGTCTAACTTAAGTCCCCAAAATAAGAGAACTCATTATCTAATGGATGGAATTTGCAAGTTGTTTGAATATGGTATCGTGCTATAACTGAACTGATACCTACATTATGAGACAATATTGCAGATATACATATATGTGGATTAATACTTTGAGGATGTACTGAGTATATGGGGGGTGAAATGTAAAAGTAAAACATCATATTATCATCATAATTTGTAAAACAGTGCATGCTAAATGTAAATGACTCACATAAGCTGGAATATCTGAAATACTAAAAGTAATAATCATGAGAAACAAACCATACTTGTAAATTTAGTGAGCCATAACATTTAGTTCTAAAAGTTGTGCTAATACTCTGTCTTTAAATCATATTGTCTAAGTGTAGAAAGGACTCACTTCTAAGTCTGAAATTTGAAAACTAAAATTTGCAACTCTTATCTTTCTGTAAAGCATAATCTGAGTAAAACTTGTGAGCCTTTACACTTTGTTTTCTAAAATTTGGAAAATACCTTATCTTAGGGCTTAAAATCTTAAAATTATAACTTCCAAAAACATATGCTTTTATCTTAAATCTTTAAATCAATAGACTGTTGAAGAGTGGGGGACATCTGTTGGGAGGTTCTTCTAACTAACAATCACCATGTGAGCATCCATGGAGTCCCATGACTGTCCCCCATTAGGTAGGGCTGTTCTACCCTTGACATCGAAATAGAACTTCTAATATGAGTGATCACAATTTGAGTCATCCACGTAGAAGTAGGAATAATCTGAATCCTACATTGACATGTAGTTCTGGGGTATGAAATCATAGTAACCTACCCATCTCGGTGCTAAATACTACTCCCATTCTGATGCTCAAAATCTTAAGAAATCCACTTCAAAATAGCACATGGGTTTACAAGGAAACCAATTATGCTTTTCTTTCTTTAAATTTTAAGTCATATGAACAAAGTAGATTCTTTATCTTAGCTTAGGACCAAAAGGTCAAATCTTTATCAATAACCTAAGAATAAACTTATCTGAGGGTGCTTATAGCATAAATAATCTTAAAATAGAAATCTTAATTAGGGCATAATGACCCATGTAGCAAACTCATGTTAAAATATCTAAAAATTCATACTTGATAATGTAAACACTTATAATTAATCATAAAATCTAGAAATTTCTGTACAGTGCATAGAAATATGAATAAAGTCATGTAATTCAACTTCTAAATCATTAGAAATCTCATAATCTTGCAAATAATAATAATGGGCATAAACCCTAGCTTTAATTTCATGGGAGATCTTATAAATTGCAGTAAATTTGTAATTAAAAGTTTTGGGCATAAGGATGAAAGAATTATCCTTTTTCAAACCCCGCATACCTTGATTGAAGATTGGATGAAGAATCATGAAATATTGATTCCTAATTGAGCTCTTGAAGATAAGGTCTTGACTATCTTGTCTTGGGAATCTTCAATCTAAAGCTTTCTTGGAAATCTATGGTGGAATTTGATTTCTTGGAGAAGGGGCTTTTGGTTTCTAGTGAGCAAGAATAGTGAGCAAGAATGCTTGAAAGTATGATTAATCGTATGTTTAAGACGGATTGGGGCCTTGAAAATTAACCATAATACCCTCTTTAAACTCCCAAATGAAACTGAAAAAATGACCAAAATTCTTGATTTGGCTGGCCACCGCAATGCGCCACTTTCGTGGTGGCTTACTGGAAAAGAATAAGTGGGAGATGGGCTTTCTCTGTGATGTGAAACTATCACAGTGCCCTATAGTTTTTCCATTTTATCCACTGGATCAATGCATCACTATCACGTAGGCTTGCTGGAAATTGAAAAATGTGAAATGGGACTCATACGCGATGCAGTGGAATCACAGAGTCTCACTGGAACTTGACAACTGCCAATTTGCTTAGCTCCACGATGCGCTGAGAGTCCAGGTGACACATTGTCAACTTGCAAAAGTCATAACTCCTTCACCGAGTGTCAGATTTAGGCGAATTTGGTATCGATGGAAAACTTATTCAATTTCCCACACAATAAATAGACAAAATCTTAAAAATTCTACATGGAATAAATATTATTCATTTTGAAAGCTATCCTTTAACATTTTAGGAACAAACTTAAGATAGAAAAGTTCAAGGTATTATGGCGAGACTCTATTAGACATATCATTCTAACATCATTGTGACTAATGAACCTGGCTGTCATGACTTGAGGATACCCCAAGTCGCAACATGATGCTTAAGGCCACAAGTGACCCTAAGCTAACCAATGATCTGGTACCTGCTGTGAACACTGAGTAAAATAATGATAAAGTATCATATGCGAAAGATGAATTGATATAATTTTTGCAATAGTAGCATAATGAAACAAATACAAACATTTTGAATTATTGATAAAAGATACTAAAAATAATTCTAATTATCTAAACATCTAACTATCGGAAGCATCTAGTATGAAAGCCTCTAAGACATGTGGAGTTGAAGGGAAAAACCCCGAACTAACTCTGACTAACTTAAATGAAAGAAATACTGAAAGTAACTGAACATAACTTGTCCTCGATGGATAAGGACAAACTACTACTGCCGTTGAATGGGTCTGTGCTGGCTAAGGGCGATTGGGGAATTGGGCGTTCAAACCTATAATGTAAAATCAATATAGCAAAAAAGAGAGTACGTGCAATCAGTACTTTGAATGTACTTGTATGCGAGGTAGGGGATAACTAAATACATGTGAACACTAAATATGGATGCATGTATATGTAAAAAGAATGGAAGACCAAGTAAATCATGAACTGAGATAATCATATAACATGAGTAACTAAATGTCTAATAACTGTAAAGTTGGTCATGCAAACCTGATATGATATAGTCTGAATACTGAATTGATACTGTGGGAGCTAACAACAACTGACATGCCCCAATCTGAGCTATCGGGGTCCAACCTATAACCCTAGTTGGAAGGGTGCTAGTACCTTGCCAAGGGTACCAATATATGACTGATGATGTGGATCTATAATACTGATATCATGAAGGAGGAGGGTGTCATGCCTAACTGGCGGTGACCCCTCGTAATCTATGGTAGAGCTGTAGGTATGGAACTTAGTGACTGCTACTATAGACTTATGCCTAACTGACGGGGGAGTCATCATCCCTGTGTTTGCTTGGTGCTAAGTGTTACTCCCAACTTAATAACACTGGTATTATTATTTAGTTCACATAACATAGTACTGTACTGATAAGTGCTCAACATGAACATGATAATAAACTCTTGGTCTAACTGCCTTGTTACTTTAAAACAAAAACATTTAAAAACACATAGGTATTAAGTATTCATAAACTGCTAAAATTGAATGAAACTTTAAGTATGATAACATCATCTAAAACACTGGTAGGAAATGATGATTCAGATACCCAAACATAGCATATTTCACTAAACTAATAGAAGCCACAATTTTTAGGTATGAGAATGCATTAAACTTGGGAGGATAACATGATCACATAGTTTAATTTATGAATTAGCAAGTTAACATTGTTTCAACTATACATAACATGGGTGATTAGAATTTAAAGTGTAAAGTAAATAATTCACATAGGGAAGCTTATTCACATGGCTTGAATAAAAAACTACTAAGAAAAACATAGATTAAATTCATAATTAACATTGATATTTTCATAAAAAAGGACAAGAAATTCATACTTGAACAAAAGGGATTTTTGGACTTAATGGGTCGAAGGAACCCATTGATGAATACCCAACATACCTTAATTACTTAATTCTTGAAGAATAAGCTTGGTATTGAAACTTGAATGCTTGAATCCTTGAATAGAAACTTGAATCTTATGTTTTTTGGGAAAGAGGGATGAGTTTATATATAAAAACTGATGGAGAATAGGCCAATTGATGCCCTGGTGGGGTTTTAAATTGTCAATTGGGCATTTAGGGTAAGGGAGAAAGACCAAAATTTTTCTTAGACCCCTAATTAAGAATGCAAAAAAATACAGCCTCCGTGGCACGAAGGCCATCGTAGAGGCTAGCCTCCGTGGCATTGAGGTTATTATGGAGGCTATCCTTTATGGCACGAAGGGTTATCACAGAGTTCCAGCCTCCGTGGCACATCCAAAATACGGAGGCATTCTGCCTCCGAGGTCCAAAAATACCCCAAACCTATTCCAAAAAGTTTAAAACTCTCCCAAATGTCCCTTTTAACATCCCTAAACATATTTCAACTCAAAAATCAACTTGAACTCATAAAGGCCCAAAATAAAATATTCCCATTCTTGGGTTCTTAAAATGGCTGTCTTTTGTACTTAGTATGAAATTAATTCCTTGGAACCCTATAAACATGCGTTTATGTAACGCCCCAAAAATGGGTCCTGAGACGTCACACGGTGCTTAGAGTCACAAGTAATCCCAAGCTAACCCTTCTACTGACATACTTATAAGAAACTAAATAAAATATATAAATCTGAACAAAATCAGTGGAAACATAAAACTTCTCTGAACTCGATCAATACAAATCTGAATTTACAAGATTACAACTCTGCTTTTGACAACAAAACTGAAATAAAATACATTAACACTACTGGCTGTCTATGAAGCCTCTACTAGTATGACTATAGGTAGTCGGGTCATGACTCCCAACTATCCTAACTCAATACGACTGAATAAAGAAAATACAATACTTCTCGAATTGTATTACTGACTAAAGCCCTTGAATCAAAAGGATTCATCACCTGCTGACTAGAAGCTACGAACTGACTGAATATGGTATATGCGCTACAACTTGTACCTATATTATGAGACAATGTAGCACATAGACATATATGTGGATCAGTACTTTGAGGATTCATTGAGTATATGGGGGTTTAACATTTAAATAAACAATATCATTACTCTTTATAAAATCATACACGTTGACATAAATGACTCACATAGCTTGAATAAGAATCTGAAATATAAATCTCATAAATCATGAATAATGAAACACGTAGTATAAATCTCGTGAGTCATTTCACTTGCTTCTAAAATCTATATTCTCCTCTTATTCTCACAACTTGTAACCTAGATGAAATCTGAAACTCATTCTGTATAGTAAACTCTTTAGATCAATATTTTAAATTCATAAAACTATTTCAAGAGTGGGGGACATCTCTGGGAGAATGGAACTTCTTTGAAACTCAAGGACTTGGAACTTTAGAAACTTTAAGACATGATAAAAACTCTAGACTCTTATGAACTTAGGAGTTTCTTCTAATTAATATAAATCATGTGAGCTACATGGAGTCTAACATTTTGCCCATGTTGTGGAGAGATGTTCTATCCGTGCCATTGGAGTAGAACCTTTTACTTTTTAGTGATCACTAGCTTAACGCACTTGATGTAAATCAAATCCTACAGTGGCCCATAGTTTTGGGGCATGAGACCTTGGAATCAAGCCCAACTCGTTGCTAAATACTACTCCATTACTTAAGCTCAGAACTTTTAAGAAAAATCCACCTTAAACAACTCAGAAATATGCAATGGAAGCCAACTATGCTTCCCTTTAGCTTAAATCAAATGGTGTGGATTTTATTTCTTAGCGTAGTATTAAAATCAACTATTTTCTTGAAACTTTGGTAAACTATCATCAATAAGCTTTAAAGCTTTAATAGCATGGAAATATCAATACACTTCTTGAAACACTTTAGAAAGTATTAACAATTCATCCTTGGACTTAAGGCATGTATATTCTTAAAGGATCACAATTTCACAATAAATCTTAATTCATGACACCAATCTCGAAAACACTTGAAGATATCACATCAATATAGGAATGTACAATTTATAGCATGAATAATCAATTCAAATCATAAATAAGCGAAATAATCATGCAATTCAAAACTTGAATGACTTATCAATTCATTTGCTCAAAATAATATAATTTGGGTATAGACCCACTTGTAAAAACATGAAATTCATTTATAAAAATCAAATCTTTGGGAACAAGAACGAAAGAAGTGTTCTTGTTCAAACCCCACATACCTTGAATTAGAAGCTTTGGATGAACTCTTGCTTTTGGGACTCTATTCGTACTCTTGAATGAAGATTCTTGAAATCTTTGACTTGAGAACCTTGAATCTTGACTCAATTTAGAAAATCTATGGTGAACCCTTGAGATTCTTAGAAGAGGATTTAGATACTTAGGGTTTTCGGTTGAGGAAAATTTTGAGAAAATCTCATATGATGCTTGTAATGGCCCTAAATTCTGATGTTTGTACAGTTTAAGAGGCTTGGAAAAAGTCCAAAGTGCCCTTTTTAACTTTTGTATGAAGCTGGAAAAATTGAACTGGAAACCCGATTTTATGGGCCACCGCAACGCGCCAGTATCGTAGTGGCTCATTGGAAATTGACAACTAGGAATCTAGGAGTCACCGCGATGCAAAGCCATTGCGTTGTCCTACTGGTTGGGACCTGGAACTTCAGCGCGATGTGTCACGATCGTGCTAGGCCACTAGAAACTGACAGTTGGGAAATTATTCCTCTCTAAAATGAGCTAAGGATCTGAATGATGGTGTTTTACAACTAGAACTTCAATTAGCCATAACTTCTTGCCCGGTTATCAGATTTGGGTAAATCTTATATCGTTGGGAAGCTAATTCAATTTCCCACACGATAAAAAGTTAAAATTAGGAAAATTATATATGATTTAAAAATTACTCACTTTATAAGTCATTCCTCAACATTATGGAGATGAAATCAGGCCTAAGAAAAGTTCAGGGTATTATAGTCTAGATGCCGGAAACATGTTTAGAATCTTGCGAGGTATTGCAATATCTCCCCCTTGGGATCATTTATCCCTGAATGAAATTGGTTAAGCTGAGATACAAAGATAATTGAGATTGTGCACTAAATATTGGTGTTCAATCATGATTTGATAGCTGAATCTGAAACATGATACATGGACTGAACTGAATTCATAAATGTATGCAGTGACATAAGGATGATTGGATAGCTGAGATATAAAATAAGAAATTCAATTTAAGAGAAACCATTACCTCAGGCTGAATCTGAATTCTTAGAGAAAAGATAGGGATACTTGGTTCACAAATCTACCTCTGCTTTCTAACTAGCTACCTCAATGGACTGATTACATAAAACCTTAACCAAGGAAATTTCTTTATTCCTCAATCTATGAATCTGACAGACAAGGATCTCAAATAGGACTTCTTCATAAGAAAGGCTATCTTTTAGATCCACACACTCTAAAGGAACAACAAAGGTTGAATCACCAATGCATTTCCTTAGCAAAGATACATATAAAACCCGATGCACTGATGCCAAATCTGCAGGTAACTCTAGCTCATAAGCTACGTTCCTAAACTGGGTCAAAATTCTACATTGGCTAATATAACTGAGACTAAGCTTACCTTTTTTTTTATCAAATCTCTTCACCCATTTCATGGGTGAAATTTTCAAATAAACCAAGTCACCAACATCAAACTCAAGATCTTTTCTTCTCACATTTGTATAAGATTTTTGTCGGCTTTAGGCTGTCTTCAGCCTTTCTCAAATAAACTAAACTTTCTCCATTGCCTCATAAATAGAATTAGACCCTATTAAAGCATCCTCACCTACTTCATAAAAAGTCTCAAAAAGAGCCATCTGGATTCTGGAGTAATAACTATTATAGTAGGCAAACTCAATCAAAGGTAAGTGGTTATCCTAACTACCTTTAAAGTTGATAACACAAGCCCACAACATGTATTATATGGTCTATTTGAGGATGACAAGTTGTACTACGATGAATTTGGGTACCAAGACCCTTATGAAAAGTCTTCCAAAAGTAGGAGGTAAACTGAGTACCTCTATCTGAAATAATGGTCAAAGAAACTCCATGCAACCTTACCAACTCTTTGAGATAGAGTCTAGCATAATCCTCAACTAAATATAACGTATGAACTAGTAAGAAACCAGCTAACTTGGTTATCTTATCTATAATGACCCAACTTGAATTATGTTGATAATACATATGTGATAACCCTGTAACAAAGTCTATCTTCACCATCTCCCACTTCCTAGTGGGATAGTAAAATCCTATAGTGTACCACTAGGCCTCTGGTTCTTAACCTTAATCTACTGATAATTCAATCACTTAGCCATAAATTTTGCAATATCTTTTTTCATACCACTCCACCAATAGATTTCTCGCAAATCATGGTACATCTTAGTGTCTCCTAGGTGGAAAGAATATCGAGCACTATGCACTTCAGCTAATATTCGCTATCTCAAACCATCAATACACAGAACACATAACCTGCCTTAACAACAAAGCACACCATCTACCCCTTGGGATAAAACCTCCACCTTCTGATCTCTAACTGCCTCCTTCAACTTGACCAAAATAGTATCCCTATCTTGCATTTCTTTCACTTCGGTAACCAATGAAGATTTCGAACCATTTTTAACCCATGTACTATCTTTGGCCAAATCAACCAACTGAACACCTAACATAGAGAGCTTATGAACCTCATAGTCTAACTTCTTTTTACCCTCCTACCATACGGAAAAATTTCTATACAAAATCTACTAAGCGCATCAGCCACTACATTGGCCTTACCCAGATGGTACAACACACTCATATCATAGTTTTTCAGCAATTCAAGCCACCTTCTCCAAGAAAGATTTAGTTCCTTCTGAGTGAACATGTACTATAAACCCTTATGATTCATGAATATATCAACATGAACCCCAGAAAAATAATGCATTCAAATCTCTAAGGCAAACACGACTATTGCTAACTCAAGGTAATAACTTGGGTAATTCTTCTTATAGGATTTAAGCTGTCTAGAGGCATAGGCTATGACCTTACCTCACTATATTAACACACAACCAAGACCAACTCTAGAATAATCACAATAAACTACAAACCCACTTATGCCATCTGGTAAAGTCAAAATTAGAGTAGAAGTGATTCGAGTCTTCAACTACTAAAAACTCTTCTCGCAGGAATCTGACCACTAAAATTTAATTTTTTTTAGGTTAATCGAGACATTAGAGGAGAAATATAAGAAAAACATTCAAAAAACTATCTAATAATATCCAACTAAACCCAAGAAACTCCTGATGTTTAATGGAGAGATGGGCATAGCTAATTTCTTACCGCTTTGGTCTTTTGAGAATCAACTCAAATTCCATCACTAGAAATAATGTGACCGAGAAAATATACTAATCTCAACCAGAATTTGCACTTACTAAACTTAGAAAATAGTTGGTGATCCTTAAGGGTATGATGTAATCCTCAAATGGTCTGGATGATCACTCTCAGTACGAGAATAGACAAGGATATCATCTATGAAGACTATGATGAACATGTCCAAGTACTTCTTGAACACCCTGTGCATTAAGTCCATAAAAGTTGTAGGAGCATTCATTAGGCCAAAAGAAATAACTAGGAATTCATAGTGACCATATCGAGTTTTGAAGGCTGTCTTTGCAATGTCACATTCTCTGAATCTAAGTTGATGATAAATAGATCTGATGTTTATCTTAGAGAAATAGTTTGCATCCTAGAGTTGGTCAAATAAGTCATCAATTTTAGGGAGGGGATACTTATTCTTGATTATGACTTTGTTCAACTAATGGTAAACAATGCATATTTGGAGGAAATCGTCTTTTTTGCGCACAAATAGAATTGGATCACCCCCTAAGGAACACTAAGCCTGATAAAACCCTTATGTAAAAGATATTTCAATTATTCCTTCAATTCCTTAAGATTAACTAGAGCCATTTTATAAATTGGAATTGAGATAGGCTGGGTATATGGAAGGAGATCTATTCCAATGTTAATTTCCCTTTCAAGAGGAACTCTGAGATGATCTTCAGGGAACACTTTTGGAAACTTATTCACTATTGGAACTAACTTATGACTCAGATTCTTAGAAATTGAGTCCTTGACTCGGACGCGATGATAAATACATCCCTTGGATATTATTTTCCTTTCTTTAAGATAGTAGATAAATTAACTCTTAGGCACTGAAGTAATACCCTTCCATTATATAATGGGCTTATTGGGAAACTAGAACCGGACAATTCTATATATACACTAAACTGAGGCATAGCACGAGTAGAGCCAATATATGATGAGAATGACATCAATATCAGTTATCTCTAATTCCATAAGATCAACTAAAGTAACTTTCTGAGACACTATGATCGGGTTGTTTTTGTATACCCATCTAAGTATAATAGATTTACTCACTGGGGTAGTCACTGAGAAAGGCTCTACTAATATATCAGGACTAACACTGAAGTATACAGCTATAAAAAGAGTTACAAAGAAAAGTTAAGCTCCGGGGTTTAACAGTGCATAAACATGGCAATGGAAAACTTGTAACATACCCGTAACCACATCAGGAGAACTTTCCTAATCATGTCAAGTTAGGAGAGCATAAAGTTGATTTTGACGTTGTCTAGTGGTGGCTCCTTGCTGAGTAGGGAGGCTTACTGAGCCTGCTGAAGAATTAGCTTGGCCCTGCTGATGATCCTTTTTACCCATGCATATACCCAATGAGAATTCCCTTATCCTGTGTCCCTACTTGCCATATCAGAAACATGCATCACTACTTGCTCTGCACTCACCCTTATGATTCTTACCATACTTTCTTCAAAGTGGATTTGTAGGACTACTGTTTACACTACCATGGGAATTAGATCCTGGCATTTTATCCTGACTATCTTGCCTGAACTTAGGCACTAGCGCACGAGCTTAAGATGGGGCTGGTGCTAAAAAATTTTGATGGAAATAAGAATGATCTTCACCTTCCACCTTGGTTGTGGAAAATTGAAGTTATCTATTCTAGCTATTATATTCTTTGTTTCCCTCTCCTTCTCAATCTGATGAGCATAAAACATCATCCTAGAATGGTCTATCTCCTTGATCAACATAGCTATCTTGTAATCCTTAACCACTTTCTCAGAAACTCTCAACATGAATTTAATTATCTTGGACCAAAAATCAACCTCCATGGTTGGATCATACCTCGCCAATTGGATGAACTTGAGAAAGTTCTCTTTCACACTCATGCTACCCTACTTTAGATTTATAAAATCCTATACCTTAGCCTCCTTTAACTTAAGTGGGAAGAATCAATCAAATAACCTCGTGGTAATCTCCTCTCATTCTATAGGCCCTGCCTTAACAACTTTTTCCTCTTTCCAATCTTGACCAATTATGAGCAAATTCTTCCAGTTGATAAGTATCTAAGTCAGCACACTCCCTTGAAGTGACACCTATAATGTCGGTCACCTTCTGCATACAGTCCAGAAACTCTTGTGGATTCTCCTCAGACTTGGATCTAGAAAATAATGAAGAATTCATCCGAGTGAAGTCTTCGATCCTAGATTCTACTGTATTCATCATTGGATTGGATAGGAAACAACTTACTGGTTATTATAAGTAGCCACAGAATGGGCCAAAGCTGTGAAAGCCGACCTAAATTCAGCATAAGAAATATGTTCATTCAGGGGATCTTCTTGAACAGTTGGTGTGGGTTGACCCCCGTTCCTTTTTTCATAGTTGAAAAGGAGTTTAACAGAGCTCATGCTCTTTTGTATGACATGAATACTTAAAGAAGGAAAACTTTCCTAAAATATCTTATATCTCCTTGACCATAAGTGTGGCGAGCTTTACATATATGCAAAAGACTCTACTCAGCGTAGATTTTATACACCATATGACCCTTTAAAACCTCGCTATGATATTAAGTTTTTTCATGACCCGAGGCTATCCCCTAGTCTCAACACAGTTCTTAAGGCCAGGAGTTACCCCAAGATAACCTATGATTAGGTACCTGCCGTGAGCACTGAATAAAATGATGATAAAGTATCATATGCAGAAGCTGAACTGATATTACTATCATAGTGGGATAATGAAACAAATACCAACATGTCTGAATTACTGATAAAAGATACTAAAAAAATAAATCTAATCATCTAAACATCTGAATATCTAAAACATTTACTTTGAAAGCCTCTAAGACATGTGGAGTAAATGGGACAAACCCACAATTAACTCTGAGTGACTAAAATAAAAAAAATACCAAAAGTAACTAAACATAACTTGTCGTCGATGGATGAGGGCTCACCAATGCTGCAGCTAAATGGGTCTGAGCTGAATAAGGGCGAACGGGGAATTGAGAGTTCGAACCTATATTGTGAAATCAATGTTGTACAAAAGTAAGTATAGGTCAGTACTTTGATGTATTGATATGTGAGGTAGGGGATAATTGAAATACACGCAGACACTAAATATGGATGCATGAACATGTAAAAGGAAGGTAAAACCAAGTAAATCATGAACTGAGATAATTTGTATGAGTAACTGAATGTTCGATAATTGTACACTTGGTCATGTAAACCTAATCTAATATAGTCTAAATACTCAACTAAGACTGTGGGAGCTAACTACAATCGACATGCCCCAATCTAAGATATCATGTCCAATCTATAACCCAGTTGGAAGGGTTCTAGTACCTTGGTAGGGGTACCAATACATGACTGACGATGTGGATCCATAAGGCTGATGTCCTAAAGGATGATGGTGTCATTCCTTACTGATGAGGGACCCCTCATAATCTATGGTGGCTCCATAGGTCTGGAACTTAGGGACTGCTACTAATGACTCATACCTAACTAATGGGGGAGCCACCATCCTTGCGTTCTCTTGGTGCTAAGTGTTGCTCCTAACTGAAAGACATTGGTATTATTATTTGTTTAACAAAACATGGTACTGCACTGATAAGTGCTCAACATAAAAATGATAATCTAAATATGATAGCAAAATCATGGTCTAATTGCCTTGTTACTTGAAAACAAAAATATGTAAAAACACATAGGTATCAGGTCTTCATAACCCTCCAATACTGAACGACACTTTAAATATGATAACATCATTTAAAAAACTGGTAGGAAATTATAATTTAGAGAACCAAACAAAGCACATTTCAATAAAATAATGGAAGCCATGATCTTTAGGTATGGGGATACGTCAAACTTGGGAGGATACGTGATCATATGGTTTAATTCATGAATTGGTAAGTTGACATGGTTTCAACTATACATAACATGAGTGATTGGAATTTAAACATAAAGTGCATAATTCACATAGGAAACTTATTGACATGTCTTGAATTAAAAACTACTAAGAAAAACATACATTAAGTTCATAATTAACATTGATATTTTCATAAAAGAGGATAAGAAATTCATACTTGAAAAAAAGAGATTTTGGGAATCAATGGGTGGAAGGAACCCATTGATGAATACCCCTCATACCCTAATTGCTTGAATTCTTAAAGAAGAAACTTGGAATTGGAACTTGAATTCTTGAAGAGAAACTTGAATTTTATGTTCTTGGGAAAGGGGATGAGTTTACGTATGATAACTATTGGATAATGGGGAAATTGATGCCCCTTTTGGAGTTTAAATTCATAAATTGGGCATTTAGGGTGAGGGAAAAGACCAAAATGCCCGTTGGACCCTTCGTTAAGAATGTAGGAAAATATAGCCTTCGTGGTACGAAGGCTATCATAGAGGCTAGCCTCTATGGAATGGAGGTTATCATGGAGACTAACCTCTATGGTATGAAGGATATCATAGAGATCCATCCTTTAGGACACGTCCAAAATGTAGAGGCACTCTACCTCTGAGGTTCAAAAATACCCCGAACCTATTCCAAGACTTTTAAAACTCTCTCGGATGACTCTTTTAACATCCCTAAACATATTTCAACTCAAAATCAATATTTCAGACTCGGGAAGGACAAAAACAAAATGTTTGCATTCTAGGGGTCTTAAAATTTCTAAATCTTTTGTATTTAGTGTGAAATTAATGCCTTGGACCCTTGTAAACATCCGTCTAGGAGCTGGAAATGTATCTAATACCAATTTTTTATGACCTAAAATGCAAAGGGTCATGATGGCACTTGTCGCAGCAAATCTTAACAAGTAAGACTATTACACAAACCAATACAAAAGGGAAATAATACTCAAATCCCAAAAGTAAGGCTTCTAGAATGAAGCCAAACCATACAAGTGTAATAAATGCTGAAAGAAACATAGCTAAAAACAATACCATAACTCCCCAAAACCTAATGTCAACATTGTCAGAACATATCTAGTACAACTCGAATACAAATAAAAAAATACATAAGATGTCCACAACGAATTAACCCTATCTCTAAAATATTAGTAAAGACATAGTATGCTAGGAAAAGGTAGTAGAAGACATCTGAATGACTAAAAATTGACCACTACCTTTAGAGCTCCAAATATCGCCTGATCAATCAATGTGGGACGTACTCAAACCTGAATCTGTATCAAAAGGGAATAGTAGAAGTGAGTACGGTCCATAAATACTCAGTAGGTATCATTGGCTGATTAAGAAAAGCAAAAAATAAAGCTTACAAAAATACACTAAGGCATATCATCTGCAACCAGAAAATTTTTCATAACGGTAGCCCACGTCGCTTGCACTAACAATTCTAATATATCACATATATTGCAACAACACCAAAAAACATCACAAATATACAGTAAATCACAGACATGTTGGACAAAGAAGAGTAATATATATAATATTATCAAGTACATGTAATGGAAGATAGAACAATTAGGTAAGTGACAAGCTAAAATAGAAATACAATCACATTACAAGCATAATAAAGTAACTACAACTGCAATGAGAATGAAGATGATGATGAAGATGCATGAGGTTGTCGCACAATCTCCAAGACCATCACACAGTCTTTATATATAGCTATGGAGCTAAATATTCTTGATGTATGACCGATGGGGGGTTCGGCAACCCATATACAATCCATATATCCATATCTACTCCCCAACATATTCGTTGAGGAGGGTTTTATAAGATGTCACATTTATGTCATAAAAATATATTGCCAGTGTTTCTCAATATTTCTATAATGGTACCATTTTTTCATGAATGAGTATGAGGATGCAATGCTCAAAACCAACCTCAGAGTATTTCCACAACCAATCACAATTAGTATTTCCACAACTAACCAATATACTATCACGTGAGCCAATATCCCTTCATCATTTCCAACAATTCAGGAAATCATTATGATTCATATGCCAATAGAGTATGAATACATCACAATACACAATTGGTACCACAATATATTTTTCATCAAACAAAACACAATTATTCTCATGTACATAGGCTACCAACATCACATAGGACCTCACACAGTCACATATGGCACATAATATATCTAATCCATCAATTACATCACATATAGGCCCCTCAACAGGCATAACACAATAATATAGACATTTTTCATGATTAGTTTCCATACCCTTAACATGCTTTTGTATATAAATTAATTGCCTAGTCAAGTCTAAAATAGTTAAGCCATAACCTACCTTGATGGCTGAAAACCGCAACAAAAGCCTTCAATCAACAATCTTAATCCTCACAAATAGGCCCAGAATCAACTAAAATATAAAAATATAGAATCTACTCATCAAAAGAAAGCTAACAACACCCATATTGCCTAGTTTCAAGTCGAGGTCAAAACGAACCCTCAAAATGGGTTTTTGAAAAAGAAGGGATAAATTTTAACTTTGTTTCAAAAACATATTTCCAATATTTTTAGGAGTTTACAATTGAAAACTCAAGAAAAAATAAGTTTAAAATGAAGTTCAAATCCAAAAAAAACCATTTTAAACTTTTTCGGGTAAAATCTTTAAAATCCATTTAAAAATCAAGAATCAAATAATTATAGGATTAGAAACTCCTTCAAGTGAAAAAAGAAGTGAAATTAGAGTTTAAAATGGTGATAGTCACTTTTTAGGCCTTACAAATCAAAATTCCCAAATTTCACACTTAATCCATGTTTAAAACAAGAATTTAATGTTAATGATTGAAGAATCCAGTTGAAGTGAGTGTAATGGAGCTTGCTCAAGCTTAAAAATGGAGCAAGTTTCTCAAAACCACAAAACACTAAGCTCTAAGTATCAAAAATGGTATAAAATAATGAAAACTAGGTATTTATACTCGACATTTGTGGTTGCATACCTTGGGTCGCGATTGCAGGACCTGACCTGGTAGAGGTACCACATTGAGAAAGGGGTGTTATGATTGCAAAATCTCCTCAGCCTGCCCAGTTGCAATTGCGACATCTAGCTCATGATCATGGGTGCACTAGAAAATGAGTGCACCAACTGGGGATTCGGTTAATCCAAGTTCCCGTGGGCCCCTTGGTATTTAGTAATAATATTGTGAATGCAAAGAAACTATACTACCCTATATAATTCAATATTTCAAACTCAATGGCAATATCAATTTTCAAAAATATGCCATTTTCACAAAGTTGACCCCCAAAACCCAAATCACAACTTTCCAAATCGAGGATCAAAATGAGATTTAAAAGCCATGAAATCACACAACCATGTTAGCACACTAAAATTGACGTTTTGAATCTGCTGGCATAGTCTATTATATCATCCCTTACACAGATAAAAATATATCTCTTGAAATCAATTATAAGGCTCTCAAAGCTGCCAAAAACCACAAAATCATATAAATAGCACCAAAATGAATTGAGAACCATGCCAATCATCCCCACATCCTAAAATACCAAAATTCAACTATGGGGATAGGTAAAATAGTCAAATTATAGAAAAACATATATTTCATCAAAATTTAGGTCGTTACATAGTATTGCCAAAATGGCATCCTTTAGGTAAAATGCTCTTATTATTAAAATTCAGAGAAAGGAATGTAGAGGTTTTTTTGTCACTTTCATAGACAAATTTATTTGTATCATTCTTATTATTTTGGTTCCTCTAAGAGAGATATAATAGTATTATTCATATGCTACATTGTAAATGGTTACCTAGTCACAGACATGGGCTGCAACATTTCCTAATGAAAGGATGTGATTGGTTCTTAAGGTTAAGATTTCCTCCACATAACTACTCTAGTATCTACAGGATTAATCTTATGGAGGACATTCAGTACTTTATAAGTAATAGACATAGAATCTTTGGAGCTATGCATGTGTTGGAAATAGAAGTTGTTGATATATCTTTGTAAATGTTAAAAGATATTGCAATATCATATTCTGGTAGATGAATACACCATTATGGTAGTGGATAGATATAATATTAGTTGATTGATAGGGTCTAGATACTTACTCATCATCCGAGTATGTTTGTGGTTAGAATTATAAGATAGGTGCATTTGACCACCCCAAATAGGATAAAATGTATGATCCTTTTAGTGGTTAGAGAATTTAAGGGATAAGTGTTCCAATTGTATTATAGAAGAGAATATGTATGTAGTTCCCTGTTGTGATCTATGTTTTTGTTATATAATGAAATGTGACTAATGATTAAGGTTGAAATAATGAGGGGTTAGAAATAAGTTATGGTCTATTAGAATATAAAGATTAGAGGAAGGCATAGTGGTAATTAGTCACTAGCAGAAGGGTATTTGGCTACATAAGAAGTAAAGGAGGATGGAATTTGAATACCATAGAATGGAAGGATGAGTTGAGTAAAGTTTTCCAACAATATAAGAAGATGACGTACATAAGTATTAAAAGAAAAGGTCTCATAAATTTTGCTCTTATTATATAGAATTCTTATTAAGCATGTGAAAGTAAGAAAAGATATTATGTCTTCAAACCTAATTTGTTGAGCCAAAATTGCTTCTCCTCATGTGCTGCAAAAATAACAAAATGGTTGTCATGTACTTGACATTATGTAAATTAGCAGCATGTAAAAGATTATTGGTTATGGTATCCACAAGATTCATTTGTTGATTTGCTTATTTGAACCTTATAAGGAATCAGACATTAAGTATAATTGTGTATCACTGACCTATAACTAGGACATAGCTTTGATCCGCCATTACTATAGAAGCACTATAGCGATCTCTTACCCTTGACCTAATCTACTATAGAAGCACTATAGGTCTCTCTTACCCTTGACATAATGGTTAGATATACTCATAAAGTTGCCTAATTCTAATGATTAGAACACTTGTGAGAAGAATTCTCTGGAGCTAAAAGAAAACATAGAAAATTAGTTACATATATTTTGAGGTAAGAAACATGAGCAGGATTAGTGGTAGTATGCTTTGACTTAAGAGATAATAGAGTGGTTCTATAGGATATTTCTAATATCTAAAGATTCTAGTTACTTAGCTATTTATACATGCTATAGACATGTATATGTCAAAGAACACTTTCATGCAGGCTTTATTTGCTTTATAAGGGCCTCACTTATTACTAAATGTTTTGTAGGATCTTGCCTTATTTCACCAATCACTTGCCATAGATCACTTGTCCATATTTTATATGCATTATAAATTAATCGTTCATATGCTATGGGCATTTTTAATTACTGTTTAATGGATTATATGTACCATAATTTACTTGTCTACATACTACATGCTTCATAGACCATCTGCCTATATGTTATAATAGCCTACTTGTTTAAGCATTACATGCCCATGTTAATTTTTCCATATCATATGCTCACTAACTAATATTTTCATATAGTACACTTATTCATATGTTAGTCCACTTATGTACGTGATATAGTCTACCTTCCCATGTGTTTCATGTTTCATACAAATTTTTTTTATTATGGCACTACATGTCTAGTCCACTTGCTTATATGTAAAATGATTTCTTAGTTTTGTTGCTCCCATATTACGATCTCATCTAGTCCATTTGCTCAATGTGTTTTATAGCCCACTTTCTCATGTATTAAAATTTTGTAATTAATGTTTCCACATACTACATGTCTTATAGTTTATTTTTTCGCTTGTCACTTAGTTCACATACTCATATATTATATGATGTTACAACTTATTTGCATATCAATCATATGTCCCAATAGCTCAAATGTATATGTGTAGTATGCCTCTTATATATACATGTTCATTTACTAAATGCACTTTCTTATGGCTCATTGTTCATATATTAGGTGATCTCTATGCCCGCTTGGCTATGTGTCATAGACTTTATATGACTTATTTGCGTATATCATAAATTCCTCTTCATGATTGTTGACTTAAGTATTAAACATGTTGGATAAATTTCCAGCATATCATGATGAAATGAGGATTTTGGTAGAAGAGGTTAGGCACCTAGTAAATTTTAACACGCGCCTTACCAATAGAGAGGTAGCTATGTAAAGTGAGCTATTTAGATATAGCTTCCATCAAAGTATTGATAATGAGTAAGTGTATCAAAAAAGTCAATTAGAAATATGAGGACCCTATAGTCTAAGTATTTATTTTTTCCAAGAACATGTAAGATGTTCAAATATTATACATCATTCCTAAATGATTATAATTCCCATATGCATTTATTCACTTGTACATAGGTTTGTAGCTCATTAGTTAAACTTGATGTCCTATTCATGTGTCATATATTCAGAGATATTGTTCATACTTGTGTTTCCCAAATTCTAAGTGTTTCACCTTATACCGATGTATAAAAAGAGATAGAAAGGTGAGTTACGCTACACATAATTGTTTCAATTGATTATATGCAGAAAGGAGGAGCCCCACTATCATTTGATCATTTCATGTGCTACACTCATTGAAAAATTCTAGTTAGTTAACACATTATGGATAGTCCTATTTACAAAGAAAACTTAGGCAACATTTAAGAGAGTATTTAGAGTTGAGCTAGTTTCGAGCAATATCTCTCATTCGAGGATGAATGATCCAAAAGAGGGGATGATGTAACACCTCATAACTTCCAATACATATACAATTAAGAGAACTCAACAAAAATATTTGAATTCGAGGTTGGAAAAGGTGGTATTTGATGTTAAACTATAACATCCCATATCCTACATATACTAGCTCTATTTATATGGAAACTTGAGGTAGCCTCGTTGTATAGGTAAGGGAATAAGTTTTTTAAATGATTGATGGTTTAAAATAGGTTTAAGGGATATTATAATATCATGTGTTTGGTTAAATAAATCTTGATGGAGGTATTTACGCTCGAGATAGTAGGATTGTATTCTATTTTAAGGTTTAAAGTGTCCAAGTACACATAGTTTAAGTTGAAGCAAAGTGGTTAGATTTTAGAAAATAGAATAAAATAAATTAGCTGCTTACTTGAGTTATATTAGAATAGCAGGTGACAAGAAGATGCATCACCTACTTTGAATTATTGACCAATCAAAGGAACCAAGTAGGTGCATCACCTACAAATATTCTTTGACCAACTTAAGGGACCAATTATGATCATCACCTACTTGAATTAAATTTGGCCCAAATTGATTGGAAGAAAAGGTAAAGAATGGATAATCAAGGCCCAACAATTTCAATTCCACCAAGGCCCAATTTAAATGTCCAAGTAGGTGTATCACTGAATTGACCATTTATGGCCTAAAATGTTCCAAGTAAGTCGGCCAAAATGAGGACCTTTAAAAGGTTAAAGACCAGCTTATTTAACTCACTTTTAACTTCCAAAAAAATCTGAATTCTAGAATTTTTTCTCTTTTTGTCTCTTAGCTTCAAATGGAACCCATCAAATACTTTAGGATTCTAGAATGTTATCCTTCCGTTCAAGCTAAGTTGAAGTAGGGTTCAATCCCTTGAAGAAGTACAAGTTAGGGGAAATAAAAATCGCCACCAAGTAAGGTAAAACTACTTCAATTTGAATTTCTTTTTTAATCTTGAATTAGTAAGAGTATGGTGTGTTGGTTTTAGTAACCTTCCTCTTTTTTGCAAGCTAATTTGGAGAGGATAACCTAAACCTTGAAGAATCAAAGGCTTATCAAGCAGTATTTTTGTACAAAAGGTAAGCTACTAAAACTTTTGTCCCTCTCTTGTGCTTGAATTGATTAGGGAATTTGTTGTGTGTTGATGAGTTACGAATTGTTCCATTTGCATAGTGTAATCTTGGGGATGAAATTCTGGTGGTTTATGGATTTTAGGATAGTCATGGAGGGGTTCCCCCTTTTATATTTAATAATGAGCTTATTGGACCATTTTATGTTAATGTTAATTGATACTCATGAGATAGTAATAGTAAGCTATGAGTTCACATTCCCCCTATCAAATTGTGATGTTTAGAGACTCTTTGGTGTATATTATGATAAAGGGTGTGACTAGATTTGTGGAGAAGTCGTGGAGATGTTAAAAGGAATAAACATTGTAGGGTGTGGTGATACACCACTTAGTTGGATGTTGTGTGAGCTTGCTACCTATACCACTTTAGTATATTTCCTTATATGTGTTATGTAACCAGTGGAGTTTCAGTGAGGACATTAGAGACGTGATTAAAGGAAATGGGGAAGAAATAACAAATTAATTTAATAAACTATGGGTTTATTGCTCGATTACTATTTTAGGGAAGTCAAATAGCCTAACCTGGTTGATTACATATTGATGCTAGCTTTACCACTTATTTCATTGTAGGTTAGTAATTTAAAGGGTAGAAGGTTAATTCATTGTAGCAGACTTCCCAATAACTCTATTGATTCTTTCAATATGTTGACAAATAGCTTCATCAATACGTATGCGAGAGCAAAGAATATCTCCTTAACACGATCCGAACCAGGGCTTTGTCGTAATGGGCAATTCTAAGTCAAACTGGGACTGGAGACCACCCCCGATACCTGACCAAACCAACCATTGTATATAAATATACCCAGAGTCGGCTGAACTCCAAACATATGACAAGATAGTATGATGCCCGATCTAGGACTTTGGTATAATCCATAACTATGACCAACCTAAGTAAGTCCAACCACCCAATATCCAACCAATAACAAAGCCAAAACCAAAAGCCAAAAACCATGACCATAATCCCATATATATAAATATATAACATAATCAATCCATACCCAAGTCCATAATTCTCCATACAAAGCCTCAAAACCAAACCATAGAGTACCTAGTCGGGATGTGCCCCCGACCATAGCAAAAAAACAAGTCTATGAGAAAACAAAAGTATATAAAGTAATCTTTGACATGAAATGGATGCCTTTCAAACTATGGAAGCTCACCACTTCAATCCAACACCGACTTCTTTCGAATTTGATCAATGAGCAGAAGGAGTATTATGTTTGGTTCCTGTATCGTATGGGAATACAGCTGCCCGAAGATGGGTTAGTATGTGAACATTAACATACACTAAGGATAAGGATAAAACAATGACAACATTTAAAATCAAGTAAACAACCAACACAATCATACACACACACACATATATATATAATCCATGCCGTGAAAGGGAATCGGGTTTAGCATACCTTTAAAACAATTAACCTGGGTATGTGTAGCTTAACCATCATAATCTACCCACGGGCTATATTGGTCTAGTGTCACCCTCTAGACAGGCCCCGATGCGTGTAGCCACACGAACTGTAGATACCATAGGAGTAGGGGATTCCCGTGTACCCTTAGCTCTCTATGATATATCTATACGAGTCTTAGGGGGTTCTCGTGTACCCCTCAAGTAAAGGGTCGCCATGCCCAATCCTCATGTCAGCAAACATGAGTCTCCAATGTCCGTCCTTTGGACTCACACCTTTACGGTTAGCAATCACACCTCGCCATTATTGCCTAGTTAAAATCATTACCACACAACCAAATTAATATTCCATTTATTATTAACCAAGGCTATCATTAGTGGTATCGTCGTACTGACTACAGCTTGCAAGAAATGTCTTTAGCCAAACTTAGGGGATTCCCATGTACCCTATAGGTTACAATATTAAGTTTATTTGGGGGATTCCCACGTGCCCCACAAGTACATCATTATTAGGCTTACTTGGGGGATTCCCATGCACCCCACAAGTTTTTCATTATTAATCTTTGCTTCGTTATTCCCTTGTACCCCACAGGGCATTCAACATTCAAACCAATTTCATCATTAGATTCACTTGGGGGATTCCCATGTACCCCACAAAGTTTTCATGCAAATCAATTTCATAGTTCCCAAGACTTTAATATTTACCATTTCCAAACCATTCTTACCATTCAAAACCATTTCAAACAATTTAAACCATTTATAACATTCAAATCCATTTAAACCAATGCAAACCATCCTAATATATATAGCGTTCCATTACTAAACCATATCATGCAATTATTCCATTAAAAGTCCAACAATAGAGTAAAAAGATTCTCTTAGGTATTTTATCAAACACGTTGAGGGCATACATTTACCAGGACCAAAACCAAATAATAAACCATCGAATTTAGGGTTACCCATGACCCATTTGTTAAACCATAACAAACATACCCACATATGCAAACCATCACCAAAATATGTGAAAATATAGTTTAAACTAATACCCAACAATATGTACCAAAACCCTTATCACAGTTTTCAAATCCACCATACATGATTCATAATCAATGTTTAAAACATATTAAAACATGCCTTTAGTTGAAACTAACAATGAGCGAAAGAGTACATGCCTTAGATAAGAAGATTCCGATGAGAAACTTGACTCTTGAACAATTTGAAGGACACTTGTAGAAACCATAGCCTCCAATCTCCAAGAGTGAGTTTGAGAAAGTATTTTGAAGTATTTCTATTCTTCAAAGTGTGTTATGAGAGGCCACCAAGGGGTATACAATATGGGAACATAAGGGTTTGAGGTGGGAAATGTTTGGACTACCCTCTGCTTAAAAGCTAAAAATCGAGTCCTAGGAGGGTACGACCCAATCCCCCATAGCCATACCCTAGGGCACAAATGGTACCCTAACTCGTACTTTAGATCCCACCATGGTCCCCTATAATGACCATCATATGACCACCTAGGTCTAAGTCATATCTTAGGGTATGAAAACTACCCACAAACATTAACTTGGACAAATTCAGCTAGGCAATACAATAAGCAACATAAGACTTGGCATCATACAGCTCGTATCCTTCTATACGACTAGTATTAGTTGAGTCATACCTTAGTAAGAATCGCAACCAAACCCTACTACCTAACATACGAGAGAGGAACCCCAAGTCGTACCATAGACAGAAGGTCCAAAACCAAGGAATTTTTATAAGTGCCAAGGTTTAGGGTATTTTATTCTCCCCCACTTAGGATCATTTGTCCTCGAATGATGGGTAATTGCGAGAACAAGCACAAGATAACACATTAACAACCATTAAACTTCCCTCCAACCAAATTTAGAAAGCAAAGACATAAACTAAGATGAGAAGATCACCATATATCTAAAGCACGATTTATACCCCAACACCTCCATTGCGACCTCTAACTAAGTTAGAAAACAAAGATGTAAGAGAAACCATTCCTGTCCTTTAACTACGTTAGAAATAAAAATGTGACGAACAACACATACCTAACACATGAGTTCTAGAATGAAGAACCAACATGAATACTTGGGCTCCATGTCCTCTTTCACATCCCAAATGTCTTTCTCGGGCTCTTGGTTCAAGCATAGAACCTTCACCGAAGCCACACCTATCATTTGCAACTGGTGAACTTGCCACCCCAAGATCCTCACTAGGACCTCCTTAAGGAACAAACAAAGCAAGATTCCAATGCCACCCAAAATCGAGAACCAATGAAAGATCATCTATACATTAACTCCATACAACCACATGGAATATCTGGAGAATGGAACTTATGATTGAGAGCAAGTCCAATTCAACGTAGAATTCCCCAGAGATACACCACTAGGAGAGCTTGAGTTTAGATGTACACCGCCTCCTTAATCAAACCTATCCAAAACTAAAAGGAGTTAATTTAGGCAACCAGGCTCTACTATTAAAATCTACCCCAAAACACTACTCCACTCCATCACCATGATAATATGAAAACCATAAGTAAAAGACATAGGAAAACTATAACCAATAATTATAACCAAATGCCCAACATATATTTGAAAACCAAAAACCATAAAACAATTATTCCATGAAAACAATTCATAAATCATGCCTCCCCAAGACTCTTAAGTACCCAACATAACTATTGGTATATCTACCATTTACAACATTCAAGCTACGGCCTAAGTACTCATGGTATGATCTATCCTTCCAAAGATCTAGTACCCTCTTTAACTTTCACAAGGGTTTTCACCACCTATTATTCCCTTCCTTATAATTTCTCATGACAGCAACCTTACCCCACCTTCCAAAACCTTAACTAAGTACTTCATAGCAACCACCTAGACCATAATAAAGAACCATCCCAACATAACCGTACAATAAAAAGATTTTTTAGGACTGGAAACCAAATGAAACACAATTGCATATACCATAGGTAATGTAATGTAAAGTCAAGACTCATATCCAGGGAACAAGGTAAATGCAAAATGCAAACCTTAGGCATAAGCACTATAAGAATGCATAAAACACTAGTAGAATACTCTCTTAACTGAGATTGAAGATAATCACTAGAATATGCAACCCGACTTTGACTTGAAGTCCACAACTAAAATAAAATTTTAGATTAATCCTTGACCTTCATCATATAACACCTATAAGAACAACACTCCCCCCTAATGGGTAACACCAAGGATGTACACTAGGGACACTTGGTTTTCCTATACCCAAAACTTATTCAATCAAATGCTACCTAGAGCCCAACAATCATATATAATCTATGCTCTAACCTATCATTTGACTAAACCCCCAATCTTTATCCATCCATTTAACCTAAACCTTTTGCCTGTAAGTCACAACTTTCTCACTATTGTATTTATGAAGCCACCAACCTTAACAATTACTCACATCTCCTACAACCTGTCAATATATCTCCATAATTCTTGCATCGCTATTCCCGAGTAACATACTCCTTTTATCAAAATAAAATATCTAAAATTCACACTTAGTATTTATCAACCACCATGCACTATTAACAAAGCACCCCTAAAAAATAAAGTATGCACATACATGGCCCAACCAACAAGGAGGACACCCTAAATCCATTATTCACCCACCACCAACCTATTTATTCCTAGAGGGATAATCCATTACTCATCCAACACCAACCTATTCATTCCTAGGGGAAACCATCCCATTATGCAAGAAAGAATAAAAGCACTCCACGAAGAAACACTAGAATTGATGAAACCTTAATCTAAGAGATCCCAAATTTTTTTCCTTATGCTCCTTTAATAGAACCAGAACCATCCTATAAAAGAAGAATAGAAATTGGACAAGTGTCCAAAGCAAGAACAATCCCCAAACTCAACCCCCCTATTAGAAAGACATTATGAAGGTCATTATGAAGGACCCCAAGAAATTTATTCACCACCCAAAACCAAATGCAAAGAAAGACCTTAAGAGTTAGAATCTTTATTCTGGACCGAATACTAATAAAGAAACCCCCTTGTTAAGATAACTTTCCAAGCTCTAAGATATAATGTAACCTTACCACTAATAGATAAGGAATGAAACCATCCTCCCATTCCATATTCGACACACTCGAGAGTCTAACAACAACCTTGTGGTTTAGCAAATCTAACAATACCTATCATGAGTGCAACCCATCCATCCCATGAATGACATCAAAAACCACCACATTCGAGTCAAGAAAATCCACCAAAGCCCCTTTTACTATGAACATATACCAAACAACTTCATAGACTTTTTTAATAATCACAGAGTCACCTACCGGGGTAGAAACAAAAAAAGAAAAGAATTCAAAATAACCTTGGGACCACAACCAAAATACAAAACCACAAGTGGGGTCACAAAAGAGAGGGGACCCCAAACCAAGAAAACCATACACACATTACAAAAAAAGAGCTTTTCATAAACCAGTGTCAGCATCAGAAGATGTGTCAGGCTCTCGAGGAATAGTGAAGTCAGTAAGACAATCCCGACCAATGTCGGAGCAAGAAGCAACACCCCTTGGTGTAAGAAGTAGAGAAGTGGAAACTAGTACCCTAGTTTCCCAAGCGGCAGTCATTATGGGACACTCTCATTGCATGTGACCCAATTGACAATAATTAAAACATCGATTCCTCTCTTCTTTGCAACAACCACGATCGATCGATAGTAAAATCTACAAAGAAAGTAGGATGATGTGGATTGGGACCTAATGGCCGAAGATTGGTCACCTTTTACCCTAGAAGAATCACCACTATGACATTCTAGAATTTGACAACTCCCACTTGGCTCTTTACCGCGATGCGGTGCCTCCTTCATTGCTATTAGGACCATAGCATGGTGGTGGGTTAACATTTTGGGCCCTTTCTGAATCTTTTGGTGTTCCACATGAGCCAATTGGAAAATCCCAAGGTCCACACGTGCCCTGGACATTCTAGGTATCCAAATTGAGTAAAGTTGTGTGTTGTGCTTTCGTTGATCCATTCCAAGCCTTTTTGAGTTTTTTCCACTTGATTTGAAGCTTGAATATCCTTAATATATCATCATATTCTATTCACCAAGCATACTATAGCGTTAAACACACCAATTTAGATCTCAAAACAACACAACATCTAAGACATTGAACTAGAAACACTAGCTAAGACGAGGCTTATGCATATTGATCTTAAGCTTATTATTTTGACTCTTGTGTTGATTCAGTTGACCCTTTAACATTATAAACAAGTTTTTTCACATATAAATATATAGTAACAGTCTTATGAAATCATGAAACACATTAGAATCCAACATGATAGACTAGACAAACACGTAGCTCAAGCTAGTCACACTAGTTTTCTCGGTTGAAATCTAAATGCTCAAATTGAATCAAAACTTGTGTGAAAACACCATTAAACATTGTAAACACATAAATGGACACTTAGATGCACATTTATATCATTATAAATACATTAATCACATGAATCATCCTTAAAAAAGTCTAAATAGGCAAGAATAGTAACGGTAGAATGCATAAATACACCCAACTTTACCTCCCAACACTTAAAGCCTTGTTCATCTTCGAACAACTCTTCACTATAAAAATCATGAACTAAATAGACTCCACATTTCTACTAAAATCAAGACAATCAGGTTAGTATTACAATGACTACATAGAATGCAAGTTTCTTCACTTAGCATGTTACATACAAAATTGAAAGCTCAGGAATCCTACTTCAAAACATCCTAGCCTCAAGACTTGACTCACCAAATTGGCAAACTCATGCTAATTTCTCAATACAAGATATTATTACAAATCACCCACATTCATTAAGAACATGCCCTCACAACAAGAGAGTTACCTATAATCACTTATATAAATATAAATTATAACATAATGGGTACAAGAATCAATTTATGCTCACTCTCACAAAGAGTTCACAAGTTACACATAATGAACCATAGGCTTACCCTTAGTGTAGTACTCCACTAATATTAGAATAATGTACTTAGGATCAATTAGGTATTTTTTGGGTTATAATGTAGGCTAAGGGATGGGTAGGAACCATTTTGGAATAATAGTGATTATCTTCCCTAAGTGATTTAATACATCACTTTTCACAATTAAAACCAATCTAACAACCAAGTTACAACAATTTTGCAATTTTCTTTTGTTTTTCATCCTATCTAATTAAGCTTATTTGCATACATTATGGTGGGATGATTCCATGCACAACTAATTCAATTTGAAAATTTTTTTATGTTTTTAATTACTCAACTCCTCACCATAACACATAACAACTTTTTGAACACCAGTAACTATTTCATTAGGGGTGTCAATTTCACTTTTTCTTCTTTAATTTCACACTCCTAACCCAATTGAATTATCATTAAAGTACCTAGGAGCTTTTTGGATCTAATTATGGTCTATCAAAGAAGGCATTAGGCTATATACACGACTGCCAAATAAAAAGCTAAAGGCTCAACAAGGCTTACTAGGATTATGCACCATGGGCAGGTTAGAAAGACTGTACAAAACAAGGCTATCAAAGAAACGCCTATATCATATCCTAAACTCACATTATTTATTTCGCTTTGCACATACACCGGGCAAGATCTAGAAATCACATGAAACAAGGATTATACAAAACCTCACATCACACATAGCACGTGCTCAAGTCACATAGGATCATCATCGACTCTCAACTAATCAATAGCATGAATTCAAATTTAAGCCAACAATTATAAAAGTCATAAACATGAGCCTAGGAGTCTCAAAAGTAGTAATTTGCACCAATCAACATGCTTTAACAACTAAAATACTTGCACCATGTAATTAAAAATAGCACCAACACAAATATCTTACATAATTTTTTTTTAAATTGAGCCCAAAATTTGGGAATTTCCCCACCCCACACTTAAAAATCTACTTTATTCCTAAAGTGAACTTAAAAGTAAGAGATATAAATACTCCCTGAGGTCTCTAGGCATAGCTAATAGCATCTTTAAATATCAAGAGGGTCCAAAGGACCCCACAATTCGTCTTGCCATGATCCTTACCTAAGGTTTTTTGATACTCAGACTTTCCATCAACCTGTGACTCCACAAAAACAAAAGAATATGTGAAAAAAACTAAAAACTAAAAAGAAAATATACCTACTTAACCTGGGTTGCCTCCCAAGCAGCGCCTAATGTAGTGTCGCGGCATGACCCAACTATGAATTAGTCTTTCTCTTTCCTTCTCTTTCTCACTCTTGGTCTCTATATTCTTATTCCTTTCATCCCTCTTGGGTGTGAAATCTCAAGGCTCGCATATTTTCCAAATTTAGCCTTTTCAGGCTCATCAATTTCCATCATGTCAGGTTTTGGTGGTTTCAGCTTAGGCCGCTTAATAAGGGTATCTAAAGAGGTTTTTTATGGACTAACCACCCCACACTTATCCCCTTCAATAACAGTAATCATGCATAAGTCATTATACTAGGATAATGTGTTTAGTGATTTATAAATATTAAATACCTCATCTTCATCGTCCAACCTCATAGTCAGCGTGCCTTCTCTAATATCAATCAATTCTCCTACCATCACTAAAAATCAAAGCCCCAAGATTATTGGTACATGTTCTTCTACCTTAAAATCAAGATCAATAAAGTCAGCAGGAACAATGAATTTACCAAACTTTATGAGGACGTTCTCTATTTTTCCTTTCGGATGGGCTATGACCCCATTCACCAACTGCAGAAGCACTGTGCTCGGTCTAGGATTTCACAAGCCAAATGTGTTGAACAAAGATAGGGGCATCAAATTGATGCTTGCCCCTAAGTCACTCAAAGCATGAACCACTTTGCTATTACCAATCTGAACTGGGAGGGTGAACTTCCTAAGGTCCTTAAGCTTTTTTGTCATTTTATGAGTAACCACAAAACTTCACTCCTCAATTAGTGCTACCACTTCTACAGCCTTCAATTTAACCTTATTAGCAACCACATCCCTCAAGTACTTAGCGTACTTGGGCATACCCTGTAAAACATCTAAAAGAGGGAGGTTAGTGTGAAGCTCTCTCAATGTGTCAAAGAACTTAAAACATGCATCCTACTTTGCTATCCTATTCTTTTATGGAAAGGGTAGTTGTGGGATCTTCTTCACTTCTTCGGCATCTTTTTCTTTCTAGTACTCAGACTTCTTTGATTTTTCAGCAACTTTGTCATTTACCTATTTGGTCACCATATAAGCATCTACCTTCTTAGTTTCCTTTGGAGGGTCTCCATGAAGCTTTTTACCACTCCTTAATGTGATTGCAATAACTTATTTTGGATTTTTTGTATCTCTTGGCAACCTACCTTGAGGCTTGTCATTTAATGTTTGTGATAACTACCCCAACTGCAAGTCTAAACTTCTCTGGCAACTTGCTGATTTTTTTAAATCCGCAGACAACTATGTTTAATTATCTAGAATCTGCTTCATCATCTCCTCCATATTGCTAGTTGACTGATTTACATGTTCCTGTGGTTCCTAAATTTGTTGTTATTAGGCGTTCCATGGCTGATTTAGTGGTTGAGTCTGCCACTTCATATTGTAGTCATTCCAATAGTTTTTCCTTTGAGTATTTTGAACATACATCACAGACTCTAGATTAGAAGAACACATAGCCACAGAATGACCACTGTTGCCACAATTCTCACACCAATCACTAGATTATTGAACTGCATTAACTACTGCAGTAGGCTGTGTAGCTCCTAATTTTAGGCTACTAAACTGAGTGTTTATCATATTTTGTAATGCCACAACCTGAGATAATAAAGCAGTGTATTAGTACACCTCCAACAAACCTGCAACTTCCTTTGTGGCACTCTTAGAATCACTATACCATTCTGGATTTCCTTGTGTGATGTGGTTCAATAAGGTATACAACTCATCATATGTCATCTCAAGAGCTTGTCCACCTATAGTTGAATCTAGCAATATTTTTGTGTTGTGATAAGAGCCTCTACAAAAGTATGAGCAAGTACATCATTGGAATATTGATAGTGTGGATAGACCCAAAAAATTTCCCTAAAGTGATCCAAAACATGAAAAAAATTCTCGTATGGCTTCGATTTGAAGCACACTATCTCACTGCAAAGTCTCACAGTCTTGCCGATGGGAAGAACCAAATAAGGAATTTTTGAGCCATGTCGTCCCATGATGTGATTGAATTCATTGGCTCCAAATTCAACCACTTCTTCCCCCAACTATGAAAAGGGGAACAACATCATCCTTATATAATCTACATTCAGCCCCGTACAAATGAATGTGTCACTAATTTCTAGGAAATTTTGCATCATGTGAAAGATCTATGAACTGTCCATTGCTAATCAGAAGCTGTACCATATTATGTTTAAACTCAAAATTGTCTCCAGATGATGGATTCCAAAATGGGAAGGTTAAATTAGTTGAAAGTTGGATTTCCATTTCTCTGAATGTCCTGCGGGCAACTTGTTGGACAGCCATTGGAGCAGGATCTTCTTGGATTTTTGTAATTCAGGGGAGAAGGATTGTTTATCTCCTTTGTTGATGGAAAAGTTGCTCAGGTTCGGAGCTTGGTTCAACCAAGTCCTGATCCCTTGCCAGGTTACTACTTTGTAAACTTCTTTCCAATAAATACAGAACCAAGACAAGTGTAAAAACACCAAAAAAATCTAAAAGTAAAACTAAGAATAAAATAGTTGTCAAATCACAATTCCCCCACAACAATGCCAAAAACTTGAAAGGTCCCAAGCACACACACAAGTTTACATGGTCTATCAAGTAGTAAAGTAGCCTTAAAGAAAGCAAAGTATCAATCCCATAGGGACTTGATCTCGCAACTATTAGATTCTAGTTCATAATTGAGATTTAATTGATGCAAGCATAACAAAAATAGAGTTTTGAATAATTGTAAAATAGAGTAAAGAAAATAATGCATAAAATAAAGGTCTTGAAAAAATTAATGGATTAAAGCCCAGGGTTAAAGAAATTAGAACAATCATACTACATTAATGAACTTTATTCGTTAACTTGCCTATCTTGGTTGTTGATTCGTAGGGTTAATTGGATGATCATGATCTCTCGATGTCTAACCATTTACCTAATTTGGACATTACAACTACATCATTGAGTGGGATGTAATAATCCAATTAAGTTCTTTAAAGATATCATCCTACATTTGAATCAAGTAAGGCATCTAAGTATATCTCTATCCTAGACACTAATTTGAACTCCTTATTTCATAAAATAATACTAACCATACTTTGTTCATTCCCATGTTCTATCTTCCTATTCCCTCTTTTGAGATCACAAGGGTGACAATAGATGTATTTTCCAGGTGATCAATCCATTAAATAGCTAAATCAAGAATAAAAAAATAACCAATGATAATAAGAAAATCAAACAAAATTAATATAAAACAATAGTACTCATGTTCTTGGCTTTAATCCTAGAAAGGGAATTTTTAGCCACTCACAGCCATAATAAACATTCAAATAATTGTATGAATGATTAAAACAATAAATAAAGCTAAATTAACGAACAACAATCTAAAAAGAAGTTGTGGTAGCCTCCAATACTGTTCCAATTGATCTAGGCATTCTAAGATGTCCAAAATGGAATTTAACACATTATATTTATAGTAGACAAGTAATACACTGAATAGGATTAGGTTTCCACATTGTTATTTTCTAGTTGGGCACAAAAAATTCACTTTTTGAACTTCAATCGTGTCATGCTAGAATGGTCATCACTATTATCCCGTGAAGCAGTGTAATCATGTTGAGATTCTGGAATTTGACAACTCTCAATTGGCTTTTTACCGCGATGCGGTGCCTCCTTCATCGCTATTAGGACTATATTGAAGTGGTGGGTTACTATTTTTGGCCACTTCTGAATCTTTCAGTGTGACGTACAGGACAATTGTCCAATACCAAGGTCCTTACGCATTGTGGACATTCCAGGTATCCAAAATGCACCAAGTTATGTATTATGCTTTCATTGATCCATTCCAAGCCATTTCTGAGTTTTTTCCACTTGTCTTGAAGCTTGTATATCCTTCATATACCATCATATCCCATTCACCAAGAATCCTTTAGCATTAAACACACTAATTTAGAGCTCAAAAAAATACAACATCCAAGACAATGAACTAGAAACATGAGCTAAGACTAGGCTTGCCCATAATGATCTTAAGCTTATTGTTTTGACTCTTGTTTTGATCCAATTGACCCTTAAACATTATAACCAAGTTGTTTCATATATAAATATACAATAACAACCTTAGTAATTAATAAAACACGTTAGAACCCAACACAATAGACTAGACAAACACCTAGCTCAAGCTACTCACACTAGTTTTCTCGGTTAAACTCTAAATGCTTAAATTGTATCAAAACTTGTGTGAAAACACCATTAAACATTGTAAAAACATACATGGACACTTATATGCACATGTATATCATTATCAACATATTAAGAACATGAATCATCCTTAAAACAAGGCTAATAGGCAAGAATAGTAATGGTAGAATGCATAAATACACCTAACATCACTACTACTTATAGGTACTATCCACAAGTCATAGGTTAAATTATGGGTAGCCTTTCAATCAAATATTCATCATTTTTTCTTATTCTTTTCTCTGAACACTATTTTCGTACAAATTCAACACAATAACACATCATATCTAACAAGAATACCTAAGTTCATTCATAATTTCCTTGTATTAAGCATCAAAGATGCCATGAAACCATAGTACATCATGAATATTTAGGATGAATAAAACCTTTATTAAGCAACTGATGCAATTGAGCGTTATGCTCTATTAATTTTGATGTATCCATCCTCTACGGGGGAATACAAATAGGACAAGTGCTTGGATCTAAGTCAATATAGAAAGAAATATCTTGATATGATGGCATACAAGGAAAATCAATAGGGAACACTTCCTAAACCTCAAATCTATAAGAACTGACTTAAGAGATGAGATTTTAATACTAGTGTCCCAAAGATGAGGTAAGAATTTTGACCACCACTCCCTACTAACTTCTTGGAATGAATAATAAAAATGAGTTTCACGGGAGCAGGTTTATAGTCACCCTCCCACTCTAGACTATACATCCCAACATAGCTAAAGTTAAAGTTTTGTCATTATAATTTAAAAGGGCACGATGAGAACACAACTAAGCCACACAAAGAATAATATCAAAGTCTACCATATCCAATATCACGACATCAATCCTAGTTTGAAAACCTATAAACACTATTGTACAAGTACATAAACCCGAGTTACTATAATAGAATCCCCAACAAAAATAGATATATTTACAGGTGCATCAATCATGTCATAGACTATATTTAAACCCAAATCAAATATAACTAATACATATGAAAAGATAGAACTTGGATCAAATAAAACTAAAGCCATCTGGTTATACAAAGAATGGTAACTATGACAACCACATCAGATGCTTCATCCTCAATATTTCCTAGGAAGGCATAACAATGCACCCTATCATCATTCAAGGAATATCCATTAATAGACTATGGACAACCTCTACCATATAGCCACCTTCCTAATTACCATTTTGACCTTCCTAATAACCTACTGCCTGACAAACTAGAAGGCTCTTCACTACTAATTATCATCCCTTTACAAGTGAAAAGTAACAAAGTCTACTCTTTATTGCTTTACTATACTCATTTTAAGAAGTTTCTCATAACAATCCATGATGAACTAAAAGCATCTTCTATTTTAGTATTAAGAAAGACTAAAGGATTAATTTTCATGAACTTACAAAATAACTTATGCTCACTTTTGGTCATTGCTAGACCTAAAAATAACGTGGTAAAACATTTATTTTAAAAAGCTCATCCATTTTGGGTGCTGCTAAAGCAATATGTTGTATCCCTAGCTGATGGAAAATAAGATGTGCAGAAATGGTACCAATATTGATTAGGCCACCCAAGAAACCTAAGACTTGTTGTATCAACTTTGATAACATCTAAATAAGAGTTGCACCCTCCTAGACTGGTGTTGTATTATCATGCAGTGGTGCACACCTCATCATCACCACCTCTTCATAATTATGCTCAATTAGTAGATGTGAATCTGGCCTTTGTCTAGCTTAGTTGGATATAGTCTGGGCCACACCCTTAGTGAGTACTGCCCTACATTCTTTTCTTCAACTTATTATCAATAGTCCTTGCATCTAACTCATCCTTATTAACTAGATCAACTGGCTCAATAACCTCATCTATGGCTCCATTAGATCTTATTCTCACCATATACTAGAAATAAAATAAAGAAGGCGCATTACAATTTGGATTGCCAAATACCAATAGGAATTAGGTCATAGAAAAATAAAAAAGAAAGTGAATTTTTTCCTAAGTCCTATATCTTTTTGAAGAAAAGTACAAATTTCTCCATATCATTTCACAAAACCTGTGATACCCCAGGTGTTGGCCATCGCAAAATTTTGAGTTTTGAACTTACTGTCCTAAATATGACTTACTCGATAAGTTGTAATATGTAATTATAGTCATAAGACCCCAATCATAGAGTGTACAGTAAAGGTAGACTAAGTTACTATCCTAATTATGAGTTACTCCTAATGAGTTGTAAATACTCTAAATAAGTTATATGGTCCCATCCTTAGCCATACCAGTGTGTGCCTTATGTTCTTCTGTCTTGACTATGACTTGGACCATATGAGTCGTAGGGTCACATGATGAATCTTATAGCGTAAATTATAGGGTCTCTAGAGAAGGGTCCTTTAGCTACTCTCTTTACTATGACTTATGGTGACGAGCCTAATGTGTCCTTTCTAGTAGTGTAGTACCTCGTAGTCACTAACGATAATTTTTCACCTTTTAATTAAGGAAACTTTGGACATTTCTCCTTTTCCCCAAATCATGACCTATGACTTAAAACCCCTTTAGGGTGTCATTATAACTCCAAAACAAATTGAAATAAATTTACAATCTCTCTCAAATTCTCTTAAGATAGATACTTAGGGTTTCCAAGAAGTTTATTAATTAGAACTCAAAAGGGAAAATTCTATCCATAAGTCTTGATATTTCAGGCATGTTACTCTTCTCCAACTATCTTTGTGAAAGCATGAGTTTAAATAGTTCTGTATCTGGTTTTGGTATTGGTTTTGGAACATGGATTAAGGGTTTTGAATGATTGTTATCTATATGATGTATCATGTGTTCATATGTATGGTTTATGTTTTAAATGGTGGACTTAAAATCAATTTGATACATGAATATGGTGAATAAACTAGGGGATTGTGATTTCCCTAAATTTTATGAATATTGGCAATTGAATTGGTAATAACCCAAACCTTATTTTGTAAAAATGGTTTTGAGTTTGAGTATAATTGCATTGAACTACTTTCAGAATGATTACTTGATATAAAGAGGTTATTGAAATATGATGGTTTGTATTAATGAAAAAAAAGAGTGGTTCTCCCGAGTTAATGGAATTCAAATGGTATGTTGATGTTACCTAGCTAATGTAGTTGGTATGATAATACCAATAGTGCATGCCTAAATATGTAATATAATTCAACGAATAAGAATGTGTGATAAATATTTTAATGGGTCTTGAAGAGGGTTTTGTAGATGGGCCATGAAAATAGTGGTCTTGAGGGACAAATACTTAAAACCGTATTTGTTGGTGTGGGGTCCTATATGGTATGGTGTTCGAGTCCCCTTACTTATGACTGGGGTGTTTAATTCTACCCTATTATATGAATAGAAGGTTTGAGTAGCCATATTACATTTCATGATCGGGTGCATCAAGTCACCTTTAGTATATAGTTGGGAGGTTTGAGACCTCTGTGAATATAAATAAGATTATTCTCTAGTTCATGTGGATACATATGATGATTAAGCTACACAATCTAGGCTAAAGTTTTAAAAGTGCATGTTTAGCCTTGTTACCTATCTCAGTATTTTATATAAGTGTATATATATATATATATATATATGCACACATATGTGTGAACATGTATATTGAGTTGAACTAGATTTTGAATTGTCATTACTTTATCCTTATCCTAGAGTTAAATGATAGTGCTCAATCCACTAGCCGTCTTCGGACACTGTATCCCCATGCAATACAAGGTCCGAAGGCAATCCTAATTTTCCTACACAATTCTAGGTGGATTAACTTAATTTATCGGTGGTCTGCCTTAAAATGGTGAGCTTCTATTTTGTGAAATACTTCATCAGTCCTTCAATTTTCTTTCATAAACTAGAATTAAAGATTTTACATTAACGCTATCATTAATAATGTCATTGCTATTGTTAGGGTCTAGGGTATGTCCAAACTTAGATTATTTTCAGATTATTAGAGGCTTTATAGATATTACTTTGGATTGTGTATTGTTGTTAACTTTCTTAGATGTCATTGAGTTTATTACTTTTTAATCTTATTATATGTTCAGATTTTAGCTGCTTCTAGGAGTGTTATATCTTGTTTGGATAGGCAAAGGGGGTGGTCTCTAATGCTCAATGGACTTGAGATGCCCATCACGACTAGGCCCTGGTTCGGGTCTTGACAAAAATAGTATTAGAGCCTAGGTTTTGTGTTGTTGGGCCTCCATGAAGCCATGACAAGTTGAGTCTCTTTTATGGGTGTGTAATTGTAAGACCCCACAAAATTCTCTCATAGTCAGAGCCTTAGAGCGTGTCAATTAAAGCATAAATCCGGCCCTAAAAGATTGAAAGGTGTCTTCCCAAGTAATAAATATTTTGAACTGCATATAATTTACCTAATATCAACTTTTTTTCATGCAGAGCATTGAAAAAGCTTTCTATCGATACCAATTTCGTCAAAATTCAGCATCGGATAAGGAAGTTGTGTTTTACTAAAAGCAGTCAGAATCGCCCAGGTGCGATGGTCGGGTTGACGGACCGTCGAGATTGCGAAAGACCATCACCCTGCCCATCCAGCCAAGGTAGTGACTCCCTTTCTTGTCCCAAGTGCGACGGCCAGGACTACGGACCGTCAAGGCTGCGATGGACCATCGCTGGGACTGAGGCAGTGTGACCTTATTCCGACCAACGTTCGACAGACTATCTGATGGAATGTCAAGGCTGCGAAGGACCATTATTGAGATTGTCACATTAAGGAAGTGTATTATTTTGTTGACCAATGTGCAACGGATGATTCAACGGACCGGCAAACTAAGTGACAGACCGTCGTTTCGACCATCGCAGCCCCCGAGTCAGCATTTTTAAGACATTTTAAAAAGGGCTTTTTGGGTATTTTCCCACTCTTTTCAGCCCCTATTTTTATCTAATCAAGGCTCACAACTTCATTTCTCATCTTCAACATCAAAAACTAGGGTTTCCTACAAATTAAAACCCTTCTTTCTTCTTCAACAAAAATCAAGAGAAATCAAGAATCTCTCTAAGAGCCTTTAAGAAAGAGTTTCCTAAGGTATGCAGATGTTGATTCTTGAGTCCGTTTCATCGAAAAAGCTCAAGAACCCTTTTTTAAATTTCAAAGATCTTATGTTTATGAGTTTTCATGATTCATGTGAGTTAAAATTGATGTCCATGCTATTATTGAGTTTTAATTCATGTTTGTTTACAAGGTTTTCAAGCTTTGACCCTAGTATGTGATATTCATGTGATGTTCATGATAAATCCTCTTCAAGTTGCTTGATAAGTGATGTGTTCATGTCAATTAAGTGTAGAAATTGTTGAATAGGCAAAGCATGCTCCCCATATGTTTTATAAAATGCTTATGTAAAGGAATTAGAGCCATTATAGCATGTTGACTAGAAATCCCCAATTATAGTGCAAGCCCACGCATGCCAAGTGTTTGTTGAAAAACCTTAGTGAGTGAATTGTGGCATGATAGCATAAAATTCCCCAATTATGTGTTCTTTATACATGCTAAGTATTTGATTCGAAACCTTGTTGAAAGGAGTATGAGCCAATAGCATGTCTCCCTATATTATCACATGTTTACGATTCCTAAGTGTTTGAACAAATGCTTTAATGATTGTGATAGTGAATGAATGTCCATGGTCATGAATGGTTATGTTTTACTTTTATGTTATCGAGTCCTGGGATATTTATATCTGATAATTTAGCTGCAGTCTAGAGCTAGTGTCAATTTTCTCGATAATCTCACTCAAGCCACGATTCTCAGAACTTAGTGAGTTATAGAACTCTGTACTCTCAGATAGATAAAGAACATAAAAAATCTTAGTATCTCTAGTATTCTAGCCTTAGTTTAGTACTCAGCTCAGATCTAGCAGCATTCGAGTGTTCAGTTCAGACCTCAATAGTATTTGAGTAATTTTTCAGAGCTCAGTATCATTCAGTTAGATAATGAGATTCAGTAAGATGGCGATATTCAGTAAGATTCTGTCAGATACGGAACAAAGTGAATTCAGCTTAACCTAGTCAGATCATTTGAGAAACATGATCAGTATCAAACTTAGCTAAGTCTAAGTTCAATTAAGAATCAGTTTAGAGTCTTTTAGTTGGGGGTAGGAGCTAGCACTAAGCGAGTACAGGGATGGCGGATCCCCATTAGAAAGGCAGAGTCGTTAGGAGCAATTCCTGAGCTTTAAAACTGCGTAGCCAGTGCAGGATACAGGAGTCGCCCATTAGAAAAAGGCTTGACTATTATACTGCCTTAGCCTTGACTTCCTGTGAGGGTCACCCATTAGAGAGGCTTGACCAAAGTTGAGGTCTTTACCCATGGCACGGTATTGACACCCTTCCAGCTGGGGTTATAGGTTGGACCCCACTAGTTCAGATTCAGGGCATGTCGGTTAAGTGAGCACTCCCATAATTGCAGTTTCAGTATCAGTCTTCAGAGTAGAACTTAGAAATTAGGACTGTCAGATACAGTCACCTATATTAGTAAGGAACTCAGATATTTCCATTGATTCATAGACCACCCACTAGATAGGCATGGTCCCACACAAAGTTATTAAGTAATCTCATTATCAGATCCAGAGATCACCCGTTAGATAGGCCTGATCTTGATCTCATACTCAGTTGAGTATTCTCATTATCATATTTAGAAATTTTTTGCTAGATAGGTTGGATCTCAGACATAATTATTTCTTATCACTGATAGTAGATTTGGGGATTATCTGTTAGAAAGGGTTGATCTTTGATTTAGTCAGTTGAGAGTAGCAAGCTCAGAGTGTAGTCGTTGATGTGAGTAGATTTAGTTGAACAGCTCCACAGCTCCAGTAACATCAGTTTCTGAGATCACTACCTAAAGAGGACTGATCTCAACTCCAGTACTTAGTTATCAATTTCAGAAAATTTAGTTATTCAGTATCTCCGTATTAGTAGTGAGTTCAGATGTTAGTAAAGCAGTATCTGAGTTCTAGTATTTTGAGTCACGATGATTTCAGTTATGGCTTGTGCATTCATGCATGTGTTCTCATTTAGTACTCTCATGAATATTCAGTTAAGTAATTGTTCATGCATAAGCCCTTGCATTTAGCCTTACCGCATCTTCATACTCAGTATATTCCCATACTGACGCATTTGCTCTATGGTGTTTTATTTGACACCATAGTTTCAGAGGCACAAGATCCAGAGTGCCCTTAGCAGCTCAATCTCAGTCAGCAGCAGTAGATGTATCCATGAGTCATCTTTATTTGAGGATCATCATTATTTTATTATCGCATCAGATTTAGTTTATTTTTAGTAGACGGAGTTAGTTGGGGGCATGTCCCATTAACTCCATATTTCAGGCAGTTTAGAGGCTTTTCGAACAGATGTATCAGTATTCAGTTTTCAGTTTTGAGTATTTTTAGATGTTTTGAACCTTATGGCCAGTTTTCGTATTTATTATCTATATTATACAGTTCTCAGGTACAGATATCAGTATAGGGTTAGCATATGGTCCTTTGGGATCATAAGCACCGTGTGATGTTCTGGTTCCAGAAAAATCAGGTCATTACATTAATATGACGTACTTAAAAGGGAGAGGCTATAAGACATTTGGGAATATTTTCCTTTTTTGTTATTCTATTTTTGGCAATTGGGTCTATGGTCTTAAATCTCCTCTACTCCCTATTTGTTATCATTTTAGATTATACTCCAAGAAGATCTAATGTGCGTTGAAACTTTTTTGTCTCGTTTAAGGACAATGCTAGTGAAGCTTGATCTACTTATGAAGTTCAGATCGAATCTAGGTATCCAATTCTTGATTGCTTTTGTAGAGTTCCATCGGTCCCTATAAGTTCTCCTCGGGCCCCTCGGGCTGATGATGATCATGCCCCACCGCCCCAAGGAGATATTTGTAATGCTGATTTTTGACAATCTATCAATCCGTTGGCCTAGTTAGTGATATTTCAGTCAAGTCAGTCGGGTCCTACTAGTACTGTTGTGAGTTCTTATAAGGTTAATTGAGTTGGGTGGTTTATGAGGCTTAGTCCTCTGACCTTTACTAGCTCTAAGGTTAAGAAAGATCCTCAAGGATTCATAGATGAAATGAAAAAGATCTTTTGAGTTATGCATGCTTCTGACTCTGAGGGTGTGGAGTGCTCTGTATACCAGCTGAAGGATGTGGCATATCAGTGGTATGAGAAGTGGGATCAGTTGAGAGGTGATGATGTTGAGGTAGCCTTGTGGGATGAGTTCACGAGTTCTTTTCTAGATCGTTTTATTCCTTAGGAGTTGAGGAAGGCTCAAGCTTAGGAATTCATGATTCTGAAATGGGGTAGGATGGCTATAAAAGTGTATGCCATGAAGTTTCACCAGTTATCCCACTATTCTCCTGAGCTAGTGTCTTTTATGAAATCTAGAATGAGGAAATTTGCTTTTAGGTTATCCTGTGATCTAATTTTGGAGATCAAGAAAGCCTTGTTGAATTAGGGTATGAATATCTCTCGACTTGTGGTGCATATGCAATAGGTCTAGGAGGAAAAATAAAGATAGCACAAATTAGAGAGAGGTAGAGTATGAATTTTTAATATTAGGATTAGGGTGGAGGTCAGTATCAGAGTGGTAGAGATGTTGGAAAATGGTCTAAGATGAAGAGGGGCGATTCTGGATCTTACTCTACGGATAGTGATCCATTTCCTTAATTATTTAGTGACCATCATTTTTAAAGCAATAGTGGATTTAGGGCACAGGTTGCCCAGTCTCAAGATAGTATAGCTCAGTCAACCCTATATTATCAACTTTGATAATTCTATGGGCGAGTACATTATGAATTTTATGAGAAGAAGAGGAAAAAATGCTTTAAGTATTGTTAGTTGGGCCACCTACAATGGGATTTTCCATTAGTCAGGGTTGCTATCGGGTCTAATAAGCTTTTTCTTGCCACGTCTTCATTTCTTGCACCAAAGGGTTCTACTCTTGGCTCCGACACTGGTTGAAATCACCGTTATGCACTTGCCACTCATCAAGAATCTGAGGCATCTTCAAATATTATCACTGGTACATTGAACTCTTTTCTCATGATGTGTATAGTCTGCTTGATCCGGGGTCTACCCTATATTATGTGACCCCTTATATGGCTATTCATTTTAGTTTTGGTACTGAGTGTATTCTAAATATTTTTTGTATCTACTATAGTGGGTGACTTTATTGTGGATAGAAAAGTCTATAGAGGTTGTCTGGTAGCTCTCCATGGCTGGGAGAGGTTAGTGGATATGATATAGTAGGACATGTTAGACTTTAATGTGATTTTGGGGATAGATTAGTTGCACTCTTGCTATGCGTTTCTTGGCTATAGGACCTAAATGGTTAGTTTACTATTCCTAAATAAGCCGGTGATTGAGTGGGAAAGTAGTTCCCTAGTGCATATGTGGGGATTCATTTTATATCTAAGTTCTCGAAGGTTTATCTCCAAAGGGTGTCTATACCATTTAGTGCATGTTAAAGATTCTGGTTCTGAGTGTCCTTCATTGTAATTTATCCCTATGGTCTGTGAGTTTCTTGAAGTACTCCCCGATGATCTTCCTGGTGTTCCTCCTGACAGGGAAATTGATTTTGGGATTGATCTTCTTTAGGACACTCATTTTATCTCCATCCCTCCTTATAGAATGACTCAAACTAAGTTGAAAGAACTTAAGGAGCTATTGAAAGACCTTCTGAATAAGGGTTTTATTTATCCTAGTGTTTTCCTATGGGATGCTCCTGTGCTCTTTGTGTGTAAGAAGGAAAAGTCTCTTCGAATGTGTATAGATTACCGCTAGTTGAATAATCTGATGGCGAAGAATAAGTATCCTCTTCCTAGTATTGATGACCTATTTGACAAGATTTAGGGTGCTAAGTATTTCTCTAAGATTGATCTTTGGTCGGGTTATCATCAACTGAAGATTAGGGAGGTGGATATCCCTAAGCTACTTTTCATACCTGATGTCTTTTGGTTTGACTAATGCCCAGCAGTATTTATAGATCTTATGAACAGATTCTTTCATCAGTTTCTAGAATTATTCATCATTGTGTTCATTAATAACATCATGGTGTATTCTAAGAGTAAGGAAGATCATGCCAATCATCTTTGAGTAGTGTTGCAGACCCTTAAGGATCAACGATTGTATGCTAAATTTTCTATGTGTTAGTTCTGGTTGAATGTTATGGCCTATCTGGATCATGTTGTGTCTAGTGAGGGGATTATAGTGGATCCACAAAAAGTTGAGGCATTTAAGAAGTGTCCTAGAGCCACGACTCTAACCAACATTCAGATCTTCTTGGGTTTAGCCGAATATTATTTAAGGTTTGTGGAATGTTTCTCTACTATTTCTTCCCATTGACTAAGTTGACTCAAAAAAAGAGTTCTTGTGGTCGGATGCTTATGAGGGTAGTTTTGAGAAGTTGAAGGAAAGGTTGACTTTGACTCTGGTTTTTATGCTACCCGAAGGTACCGAGGGTTTTGTGTTTTATTATGATACAATCGTGTGGGACTGGGATGTATGTTGATGCATCATGGTAGGGAGGCCTATGCTTCTATACAATTAAAATTTCATGAGAAGAACTACCCAACACATGACTTAGAATTTTTTGTTGTGCTCTTTGCTTTAAAGATTTGGTGCCATCTTTTGTATGGGGATCATGTTTACATCAATTCTGATCATAAAAGCTTGAAATATGTGCTTACACAAAAGGAGTTAAATCTCAGGCACAGAAGATGGCTTGAGTTGATCAAGGACTATGATATGAGTCTTCACTGTCATCTAGTTAAAGCTAACGTTGTTGCTGATTCTATTAGCAAGTTATCAATGGGAAGTTTATCTGATGTGGAGAAGGATAAGTGAGAATTGGTGAAGGATATTCATTGGTTGGCTAATCTTGGTATCCATCTCTTAAACTTCGAGGATGGAGGTATGATGGTGCAAGAGGTGGTGAAGTCATCTCTTATTGCTAAGGTAAAAGATAATTGGGTTTTAGATCCGACTTGATATGGATTAAGGGTGATTGGGCTAGCAAAAAGTGATGGTTTTTTAGACTGGTGGTGATATATCTTAATATACAATGGTAAGTTGCATGACCCCGATGTTGATGGTCTATGTGAGAGAATCTTGTATGAGGCTCATGAATCAAGGTACACTGTCCATCCTGGTTTGAAGAAGATGTACCATGATATGAAGGAGATCTATTGGTAGAATAACATTAACAGGGATATGGAAAATTTTGTGGCCAAGTGTATGGTTTTTAAATAAGTGAAGGTGGAGCACTTGAGACCTAGTGGGTTGTCTCAAGAGATTGAGTTGCCCGAACAGAAGTGGAAACTGATCAATATGGATTTTGTTACTGGTCATTCGCGGTCTCGCCATTAGTTTTCTTTGATTTGGCTCATCATGGATAGGATGACTAAGTCTGCTCATTCTTACCTAGGAGGACTAATTACTTTGCTGAGTATTATGCAAAGTTCTTCATTCAGGAAATCATCAAGTTGCATAGTGCATCTATTTTTCTTTTATCTGATCGTGGTACTTCGTTCTAGTCTCACTTTTGTCATTCTTTCCAGAGAAGTTTGGGAACGAAGGTGAACCTTAGCTTCACTTACCACCCCAAATGGATGTCAAGTAGAGAAGATTATTCAGACTTTAGAGGATATGTTAAGGTCTTGTGTGCTTGACTTTGGTTGTATTTGGGTTGATCATTTTCCCCTCATATATTTTGCTTATAATAATAGATATCATGCAAGCATTGGGATGGCTTTATATGGTAGGAGATATCGTTCTACTATTGGGTGGTTTGAAGTTGGCGAGGCTGGGTTGTTTAGCCCTGATTTGGTTCATCAGACCATGGAGAAGGTGAAGGTGATTTGGGATAAGCTTAAGGACAAATAATCTCGGGGTAGAGGGGATGGGGTGTTGATTACGCTCACCTATACCTTAGTTTTGATATAGGATGATCGTTTTCAATAAAGCTTAACTCACATTGAGGTCGAATCCTCGAGGAGTGAGTCTAGTCCTTAAAACCTATTGGTGTTGATAGCATCTAAGTGTATACCTATAATGTAAACAAAGTAAATTGCATGAATTAAAATGGGGAGAATTGGTTTGGAAAGTTTTTCGATCAAAATCAAATCACACTACAATCTTAAAACGCCTATTGTGGTTGAGATTTCAATATAGGCTAAGCCTTGGGATTATGTTTTCTTAGGGGAAAATAATGCATGGCTCGTGATAATTGAATGGAAATTCTAGTCATCAACTACATGGGTAGGATAGTTTAAGTGTTCTTGAGGCTAATCATGCCATCCACCCTCATGATTATCATCCATGGATTCTTTCGGATACCTCATAGATGTGGCAAGCACAACCACATAATACCTCAATTGAGCTTGCTTATTTCTAGGAAGATGCCCAAACATATAGCTAGTCCTTAATCCACCCTTAATTCTAAGATAGTGAAAAGAGAACAAACTACATCTACTATTATTCAATATTTCCTTATCACCCATATCCGTCTTTCAAGGATGATATAGGATCTCAAAAGTATACTTATATCCCTCTTTCAAGGATGATATGAGATTTTGAGAATTTGGGTTTTTCTCCCACAAATCCAAACTAAATCAAGCAAGAATTAGTGAAACCCATAATCAATTACAAAGAATATACGCTAATAAATCACAACCCATACATATTTACACTCTATTTCAACAAAATCCCAAGATAAATTACTTAGCTACTCATGAAGTTAGGAAAAAGGAATATACCAAATTGGTTGTTCAATGTTTCCATTAAAAATTGCAATAAAGAGTAATCCAATATCCAACTTCAATTGCAACTAAGAATAATTAAAAAATTAATCACACTATTTACGAAGTCTCCTATTTCAATTTCAAAGTTCAATAATATCAAATAGGAAAGGGTTTTAGCCTTTTAAGGGATTTGGGGTCAGCTACATAAAATCACACAATAGCCCTTGGGTATAAACTCGTGATGCCGCAAACACAGTAGATTTCCCTCGATCGTGCCCACTGCGAGCGCCATAAGATTATCACAAGCGCTGGTGTTTGACCTAGCTTAACTGACCGTGATCATGACCCTCAGACTGCGATCGCGACTCTCAAACCGCAATCGTGGGAACTAAGATCATTTACTGGTCATGGTCTTCCAGCTGCACTTCTATGGCCTTTTTGACCCCTTTAAGATTAATTCCACATCTTTCCCTTTCATCACCTGTATACCTACAAAATGTGGAAATTAGTGCATTCAACTAACAAAGTTGTCTCATTCATACCTTCAAATCATAGTGGTGTGCATGAATTTTTGATGTAACTATGTGATAAATTCAACACTCCTCAAAACCCCCAACATAACCTTTGCTTTTCCTCGAGCAACACTACTTCTTACTCAATGAGACAATGGAAATTTAAGCCCATTAATGCAACTAAATGATCACAATGACTTCATACTTGATTAACACCACAAGTAGCTTTCAACATGGTAAAAGCTATTCTCACTACTCCACTTAAAATGAAACATAATATCAAAGATGCAAAAGACTTTAAGTAATAATAGTGCAACACTCACCAACTCTCTAGAGGTGACTCCCTATCGATAGAAACTCAACTATACTCCTTTTCCTCTTTTCTGGGAAAATGACAATTTTACCTACCTCAATTCATTTACATTCTGCCTCACAAAAAGGAAATCCTACCCACCAAATTATCAAATATACAATAAGGGATGTTAGTGCAAAACACTCTCAAAAAGACTCTCTCATTGCTAACTAGTACCATACCATAGGCTTGCCCTTTTTTCAATCGCCATTATAATAATGACACTTGGTTAGAGATCTCGAAGGACTTTCTAACCTTATAATGTAGGTTCGAGAAAAGGGTATGATATCATTTAAGAACAAAGTGCCTACACTATCCTTGAACATCTACATCACTCTATTTTAACACAATTTTATACAATGGACCACTCCATTTATTTCCAAAATTCACATATGCCCGCATTAACTACCTTGATTTACCCAACTCTTTGAAAGAATTTTCTTATCCACTAATTCTTTTGATATCTTATTCATTCATTTGATTTGTCCTTTATTTTTCACTTTTTCACTCTTCTTTCTTTGCTAAGCATCATAGGCATCTACTTATATTATCATGGCCCAAGGTTATATCTTCCAAACTTTCCACATTGAACTTAGGAATTTACCCTCAATTTTAATGCTCCAGGTTCAAAAAAGGGAAAAACTTTGAATGGTTCAAGGTTTATAAGGTGGTTGCCAAAGAAAGGCTTGAAGGCTCAAAATGGGTAACAAAGGATACTATTCTATGCATGGGTAGATTATTTAGGCTAGAGTGGGTTCCTGTTTTTATAAAAAAAGCCTAAGATCATTTCACCAACCAAGTATAGTCATAATTAGCCTTAAGAGACTAACGAGGCAAGTTATAGATGGTACAAGTATGCATGAGAGTTAGATAATTATGATCACAACACTTGGCATGAAAACTCCTCAAGGAGGCTCAATTTAACTTCCTACTAGAGTCAAAAGAGAGTATTTAACAATTTTTAAAAGATAAAGACTTTGGAGTCACAAAATGAGGTAAAGTATTGTTACAAAAATTATCACATCCATGCCCTTGCTTTTCAAATATTTTTGGATGGAAGGTGATGTTTGCTTCACATTTGCACCATGCAGAGTTTGCTATTTATGGCACCAAACCAAGCTATCATTTCATATTTTGGCTTTGATGAGGGCAAATCTTATGTCTACTTAGACTTCACCATAGGTATAAGTGTGATCCCAAATCCAAAATACCACAGGTACTTTGATTCCCTTGCATTTATAGCTCTGATGCTATGGGTACTTAGACTTCCCCTGCATCCGTAGCTCAAAACCCAATCATGAAGATTTTTTCTTAAGAATATCATTACTCAATATATCATAGGGAAATGCTCATACAATATCACCATAAACAAGGTAAAGATAAAATGAAAATCTAAAAAAGAAACAAATAACTAATCCACGAAATGTGGGCTCCATCAAAGTACCCAAATATTACAACCCAGAAAAATAAAAATCATCTAAAATAACATAAAAACATCCAAAAATATCTCAATAATACAAGTCAAATAAATGAATATGGAAATAGTCACTCCCAACTAAAAATCTTGCAGTGACCTTACTGCATAAACAATAAAGCTTAAGGTAAGGTGGTACATGTAATCGCATCAAGAGCTGGTCTCTTCCTCAGACTCTATATTATCTATAGCATCATCAAAACTAGACCACTCAGATGGGGCCTCACCATCACTCTTAAATCTGTAAGAAGAAAGTCTATCTTGTGGTTTTAGGACCTTTAGAAGGCCCTTCACCCCCTTCCACATCTTGCTGAAAAACTTGTCCCTCTTTTTCTCCCTCTTCTTAATCTTCGCATGTGAGTTCCTGAACTCCTTATGAGACTCTACCAAAGATGAGTAGGCCATATCAAGCCTATCAATGGTGGATCCCTACATCTTTTGATCCTCTAAGTATCTCTCATAATCAGATTGAGCCACATATGAATAACGAGGTGGTGGATAGCTCTCCTAGTGCCTAAGGAAACTTGGACGCTATCTCCATAATAGTCCTCATAGAAATAGATATCTCATTAACCAAATCTACTGTGGATGGCCTGTATGAGTCAGTATCCTCCTCTATTGACTTACCCAACTCAATATTCCTTTTTTTCCTCTTACCAGGTGCTAACTCACCTCAAATCTTCAGAGGATAAATGGGGGTGCTTGGGCTCACCCAAGTGTTTGTGGCGTATACCTCAACCCTAGCTCTCTTTTACATATTAGTAGTTAAATAAGGAAATAAAAGATGGGTATCACCGTGGGTCTTAAAATACTTCATGTCTGAGATCACAAGCTTTCCAACATTCAAAGGAATGTTATCTAGTATGTAGGCAATCATTCGGGCTCTCACGTCTTGAAAAATTGTCATGTGTTTGCATGGAGAAACTCAAATGAAAATGATGTGCATCCATATCCTCACCTACACTATGAAATTATTCATAGATATACCCTTCTTGGAGACTGCCCAAGAAACCTCCCTGCCAGGGCACAACTTTTTCGCCATCTAGCTGCTCGATTCAAATCCCTTTTCTTCAAATTAAGCTGTATCTGCATTTGAGAGATGATATAGATCATTTATCTATTTATCTCCAAAGCATACCTTTTTCTCTTAGTTCCTAATGACAAGGGGTGAGAAAGACACTATGCTAAGGTTAGCTTAGAAGTCCCGTACCTAATACTCATTTGTCCAGCAAGGATCTGGGCAAAATCACCTCTATTTAGTGGATATGAGCCGGTCATGGAGTGATAAAAGTTTTTCCAGTACCTTATCAAGACATATGTCCCTCTTCGGTAGTAGCTTCATCTTTGGAAGATCACCATAGTACATAATTTGACATTCAGCATCCATGAAACGGACTTGGTCATAATATCCCATGATGTACACCTTGAAAACAAGAGAATAACACAACAACACTCATAATTAACTTTCAAAAACTATACTATGTTGTCTACTTAGGCTCAAGGGGTAGTTTCTAGGTGGGTTTTGGACAGGTATTGGTAGTGCAGGATTTTTTGCCCAATCTTGAAATTATCCTCAAATATGGCAATTGCGGGTCACTGAGTCGCGATCGTTGTATCTGAGGCAAAATCGGGCCAAATTTTCAAAAACTCAAAATCTCAATTTTAAGTTCAAATCATGTTCCAAAGTAGTATTAAAAATAAGAACATTGAACAAGGTTCCTAGGTACTCAATCATACACTGAGAATATGAAAATGAGTTTTCTTGGGCATTTGATCGAACACTTGGTGTGCATACTATATTTCTCTTAATTTTGAATGAAATTTGGGTACTCAAGACTTCCCTAAATGTGTGCACACCATTCACAATAGCGAACCACTATACAAGTTTAATTAAACAATGATTTAGCAATGAAAATCACAATTCTAAGCTATCTTTAATACATGCATTCTAAGGCCCACCTAAAAATAATGAAAGAGAGTATTCAAAGTACATACCAGATTAAGGATGCAAGATAGATACTATAATTCCTTTAGGATGTTCAATATACAATCATAGAGGGTTCAATTTGAAAAGTGAGTGTGGGGGAAATGGGAAGTCGAATAACCTCTTAACACAAGCATTACCACAATTGTGATCCATGTTGGCTACCACGATCATGGTGGCACGTGCCTCTATCATGGTAATTGATGCTATTTTTGGTCCTTTATTTTCCCCTATCCAGTCCACTGCACAAAAATCTTACACTTTCCCCTTTATTGCCTTATTTAAACACCTCATAGTGTGACAGATGCATGGATTAATCAACAACAAAATTAAAATCAACTCTAATATATCAAAAAAATGGATACGAGCCACTTTTGTGGTATTTGTGGGTAAACCCCACCCACATAGTGCCTTATTTATGTGGTGTCATGACATCCTTCATTGTTTAAAGTTGTATCCTTAATGGATCCATCATTCACCCCTATGTCCGCAACATCAATGATGGGCATACCTTGAATGACACTGCATCATTATTTACCTAAAATATTATTTCTCGTTGCTCCAAATCCACAATGGTTCTTCTGGTTACAAGGAAAGGCTAGCCAAGGACAATAGGTACCTCATGGTTGATCTCATAATCAAGCAACACAAAATCTACCAGAAGGATGAAGTGATCCATCTTCACTAATACATCACACAAATCTCTAATCAATCTCTTGATAGACCGGTCCACCATTAATAGCCTCATTGTTTTTGGAGTAGGAGTGACCAACCCGAGTTTTCTATAGATTGTATAAGGCATGATATTTATTCTTGCACCAAGGTCATACAAGGCCTTTTTGAACTTGTGTGTCACTATGGTGCAAGGGATTGTAAAGGCCCCGAGATCTCCTTTCTTCTTCTCTATAGCACTAGTCATAATAGAGCTACACCCATGAGTAATATCTATGGTTTCACCATCAACAAGACATTTCTTTGACATCAACTTCTTCATAAGCTTAGCGTATCCCAAAATATCTTGAGTTACCTCTAGCAGTAAGATATTAATTGAGAGATTCCTAAGCTTAGTAAGGAACGTATTAAACTTGGCATTATCATCCTTCTTTTTGGGTTTTTAAGGAAATGGGGGAGGAAACTTTATAGTAGGCAACAGATCACTTTGCACTTAATCATTCTCAACTATCTTTGGATCTCCCTCTTCATCATCCACTTCTTCACTTAGCATTAGCTCTTATTCATTCCCTTCTTGAGACTTTAGAGCCTCCTCTTTTGAATCACTCACAAAACTCTCCTTCACATTTGGTAACTCAATATTTATATTTTTTTAATCTTCTACCATAAGATCAATGAAGGTTTTACCACTTCTAGTGAAAATGGCCAACACTTGGGCATCATTTTTTAGATTCATAACGGTGTCACTAGAAAGATCTCCTTTTTGTGTAGCATTCAGTTGATTGGAGATTTGCCAAATTTGAGTCTGTAATTGCTTGATCAAAGCGGAGTGTGATACCATAGTTTAATTTATTTGCAAGAAATCACATTTAAATTCATGAATCATTTTGTCTGCTCCCTTCACTCTCATCAAAATCCTTGCTAGCACATCTTTGGTCTTGAATTTTTTAGGATCAACGTGGTTGGATTCTTTACCATTTGCTCAGTTATGGGCAGGCACATATTATTTATATTCCCTTTTCTTTTCTCTCTAATCAAGATCTCTATCACGTTCATGCCAATTCCTTCTCAATCTCTTTCTCAAACCTCTTGGACTCTTCCTCATCATAGCCCTTTAATGTAATGACATTCACCATTTTCGTAGGTGTACCCATCATATGCTTTGTTAGCAACTCCAATTGTATCATTATTTTTGGCATATTTTCCTCCCTCTCTTCATCTCTTTTCCTTTGATATTTATCGGTATAGGAGGTGGTAGAAGACTCTTTAGAAACCTCGATGTCTTGGGTATGCCATGCCTGATTTTGCTTTGTGAATTCCTTAAGCAAGTTTGTAACCACATTATAAGACAACTTCATAAGTGAGTCCTCGGCCATATTATCCACCATAGTTTTGTTTAGTTGATCCAAAGCCCGGTAGAAGATTTGGAGAAGCATCTTTGCAGGGACCCCGTGGTTGGGATATTGCATAAGATTTCTCTTAAATATCTCCCACACCTCATTTAGAGTTTCTCCATTTAATTAATGAAATTTCATGATTTCATCACGTAATTGTAGAATCTTGGATGGTGGGAAGTATCAGTCTAGGAAAGTAATGTTTAGTTCATCCCATGATGTGATTGACCGTGCTGGAAAAGATAGAAGCCACAATACCGCCTCACCCTTTAGAAAAAATGGGAAGAGACGCAACCTTATGGATTCTTGTGAGATGTGTGAAATATCAAAGGGGGCACAAACTTCTACAAAGTTCTTCAAATGCAAATTGGGGTCCTCATGAGCTTTCACCCCAAAGAGACCCTTCATTTAAGGCATATGCAACATGACGCTCATGGCATGGAATATCTCGTTCCCCTGATTAGGTGGGATACAAATGGCACTTGCATGTCTAACGTCATCGAGTTGCTACTCATCATCAAGGGAACCATTAAAAGTCTCGACATTACTTGGATGGTATCTCATAGTGTCGTGGACACTATTGAATTCACTTACAAAGAGCAAAACAACAAACGAAGTAAATTAATATTACTAGGATATACCCAAAGCTACAACCAATACCGTGCAAGTGAAAACTAAGCTACAACCAACACTATACAAGTGAAAACTAAGTCTCACACCCTGACAATGACGCTATTCTGATTATGCTCACCTATACCATAGTTTGGATATAGAACGATCATTGTTAATAAAGTTCGACTCACGTTGAGGTCAAATCCTCGAGGAGTAAGTCAAATACTCAAAACCTATAGGTGTAGATAGTGTATAAGTGTATTCCCATAGTGTAAACAAAGTAAATTGCATGAAATAAATTAAGGGAAATTGGTTTGGAAAGTTTTTTCATCAAAATCAAATCACACTGCCAATTTAAAGCAACTACTGTGGTTGAGATTTCAATATAGGATAAGCCTTGGGATTATGTCTTCCTAGGGGTAAATAATGCTTGGGTCTTGATAATTGAATGCAAATTCTAATCATCAACTTCGTGGGTAGGCTAAGTTAAGAGTTCTTGAGGCTAATATTTCAGTCCACCCTTAAGATTATCAACCATGGATCCTTTCGGATACCTTATAGATGTGGAAAGCATAACCACCTAATACCTAAATTGGGCATCCCTATTTCTAGAAAGATGCCTAAAAATATATCTAGTCCTTAATCCACCCTTATCTCTAAGATTGTAAAAAAAGAATAAATCACATATACTATTCTTCACTATTACCTTATCATCTATATCCCTATTTCAAGGATGATATAGGATCCCAAAAGTTCACTCATATTCCTCTTTCAAGGATTATATAAGCTTTTGAGAATTTAGGGTTTCCACCCACAAATCTATTTTAGGAATTTAGGGTTTTAACCCACAAATCCTAACTAAATCAAGAAACCATTAGTGAAACCCAAAATCAATGACCAAGAATCTACACTAATAAATCACAACCCATACATATTTACACCCTATTTTAATACAATCCTAAGATAAATTGCTTACCTACTCATTAAGTTAGGGAAAGGGAGTATACCAAATTGGTTGTTCAATGTTTCCATTAAAATTTGCAATAAAGAGTAATCCAATATCCAACTTCAATTGAAACTAAGAAAAATTAAAACATTAATCACACTAAGTTTCCCTAATTTGGTAAGGCTTACAAAGTGTCCAATTTAAATTTCAGTTTAATAATATAAAATAGGAAAGGGTTTAAGCTTTTTAGTGGATTTAGGGTCGACTATATAAAATTACAGAATTTCCTTTGGATATAAACCCGCGATGCCATGATTGCGTACCCTTGACTACAATCTCGGCTGCTGTGATCGCCATAAGATCATTGAGATCGTTGCGTTTGACCTAGCATGACTTATCGCGATCACGACCCTCAAAATGCACTCGGGTAACTAAAACCATTTCCTGCTCAGGGTGTTTCAACTGCATTTCTCTGCTCTTTTTGATCCCTTTTAAGCTTAATTCCATATCTTTCCTTTTCATTACTTGTATACCTACCAAATATGGACTTAGTGCATTTAACTAACATAGTTGTCTCATTCATTCTTTTAAATCATAGCAGTGTGCATAAATTTTGGATATAACAGAGTGGAAAATTTACCACTCCTCAAAGGGGAATAATATGACACCCCAGGTGTTGGCCACAATAAAATTTTGAGTTTTGAACTCACTGTCCTTACTACGACTCACCCTTCAAGTCATAACATATCATTTTGGGTCATATCACCCACCCCAATCGTAGGGTTTCTATTCAAGGTAGCATAAGTTACTATCCTGATTACAAGTGTATCCTAACAAGTTGTAAAGACTCTAAATGAATCTTATGGTCCCATGAGTAGCCAAACTAGTGTGTGCCCCAAGTATTTTTGTCTTCACTACAAATTGGATCCTACGAGTCGTACGGTCACCTAACGACTCATATAGGTATGAATTGTAGGGTCACTAGAGAAGAGTCCTTCAGATACTTCCTTGACTATGACTCATGGTGACAAGTTGTAATGTGTCCTTACAAGTCATATTGTGACTCAGTCACTGGCAACAATTTTTTAGATTTTAATTAAGGGCACTTTGGACATTTCCCCTTCACCCAAATCATGACTCATGACTTAAAACCCCTTTAGGATGTCATTTGCACTCAAAATAAATTAAAATAACTTCTAAATCTCACTTAAATTCTCTCAAGAATAATACTTAGGCTTTCCAAGAAGTTGATCAATTACTGCTCCCTAGGGCAAATTCTCTCCATATCTCTTGATATTCCAGGCATGTTACTCTTCCCCAGCTATTACTTTATGAAAGCATGAGTGTTAAATAGTTCTCCATGTGGTGTTGATGATGATTTTTAACATGGGTTGATGGTTTTGAACGATTGTTGTTTATATAATGTCTCATGTTTACATAAGCATTCTTTATGTTTTAAATGCTTGTTTTGAAATCAATTTGATAAATGGGTATGGTGAATAAACTAAGGGATTGTAATTTCCCCAAATTTTATGAATATTAACAATTCAATTGGTAATAACACCAACCCAATTTTGTAAAAGTGGTTTTGACTATGAGTAAAATTTCATTGAACTACTTTCGAATAATTGCATGATATAAAGAGGTTATTGAAACATGAAGGTTTGTATTAATGAAGAAGGGTGTTGTTTTCCTAAGTTAATGTAATTCAAATGGCATTTTGATGTTACCATGTAAGTGTAGTTCATATGACAATACAGATAGTGTATACCTAAATGTGTATTATGGTTTAATAAAGGCGAATGTGTGATAAATCTTTTAATGGGTCTTAAAGATGGTTGTGTAGCTGGTCCATGAAAGTGGCGGTCCTGAGGGACCAATACTAGAAACCACATTTGCTGGTGTGGGGGTATAAATAGCCTGGGGTTCGAGTCCCCTTTCATTGGCAGGATCATTCGAGTCCAACTTATTATATGATTGGGAGGTTCGAGTCCCCCATATTACATTTCATGATTGGGTACTTAAGTCACCTTTAGTATATAGTTGAGAGGTTTGAGTCCACTATGAATATATATAAGATTATTCTCTGGTTCATACAGCAAGACACACTAGGGCCCAACTAGATGGTGAGAACTGGGGCCCATATATCCTATGTGTACTATTATATGATTATTAAGCTACACAATCTATGCTAAAGTTTTAAATGTGCATGCTAAGCCTTGTTCCCCCCCCCCCCCCCCCCCCATATATATATATACATATATATATATGTGTGTGTGTGTGTGTGCACATGAATATGAATGTGTACATTGAGTTGAACTGGATTTTGAATTGTCTTTACTTTATCCTTATTCTTGAGTTATATGCTAGTGCTTAACCCACTAACCTTTTTAGGATGCTATATCCCCACGCGATATAAGGTTCGAAGGCAATCCTACTTTTACTATGTAGTGCTAGGTCGATTGGCTTAGTTCGTCGGTCATTTACGGTTAAGTGGTGAGCCTTCATTTTCCAAAAGACTTTATCATTCCATTGGTTTCCTTTCATAAACTAGAAATGAAGAGTTCACATTAATATTATCATTAATATTGTCACTGTCATTGTCATGGTAGGGCTATGTCCTGATATAGATTGTTTTTAGATTAGTAGAGGCTTTGTGGATATTATTGTGAAGTGGGTATTGTTGTTAACTTTCTTAGATGTTATTGAGTTTATTACCTTTCTATATTGTTATATGTTCTGATTTCTGTTGATGCTGGGAGTGTTATATACTATTTTTCTAGGCAAAGGGGGTGGGCTCCGGTCCTCGGCCAATTTAAGATACCGTCACGGCCAGGCCCTGGTTTGGGTTGTGACAAAACTCTACTAATCTTATTCTAGTATTACGATGGTAACAAACATAGGGATCTACTACCAAATTTTTCATGACCCAAATCGTCATGATTGGAACCTACATTAACCCTTTGTTGGGAGAACCATCTAACCCAATATCTATCATTCACTTATTCAATTTTAAAAGCAAAACAATATTTAATTAAAAGATGTTATACTTTGACATTCAATACTAGAGAAGAAAATAAAAACAATATCTAAACTTTAGAAACTAAAAGTCATCATATTAGAGTTCTAACAAACAGATCTACAAGTACAACCTAGGAAAACAACAACTATAATGAAATAAAAAGTCAATGTCTGAAAATAAGGACAAAATCAAGTCTGAGTGATCCATGGCAGCCTAGAGATAAATTGCTCTCTCTTGGATCAGAATGTCTTGTCACCTAGAACTGAGATAACCATGGGAATATGCTCTGCACTCAATAAAAAAAGAGAACATCATTGTATCAGTACAAACCACTATGTATTGGAAGGTATCATTGGGTAACTCAATTTAAGGATATGAACACTTAATAAAATATCAGTAAACATGTAACAAACATAACAAGTGAAATCATGGGATCAACTCACTTTACCTCAGACGATAATTATTATTAATCATGTAACTTAAGTAGTAACTACCTCAACTAAGCATCATAATACCACATCAATAATAACATATAAGAGAAAATTAGACCCTAATTCAGCTTCACCATTTCTTTTCAATTAGGTTCATGATAAACTAAATACGTCAAGGGTCGGTCTACATAAAGAACTGGAAAATCACATCAAGTATTAAAACGGTTTGTACAAGGAACCATAATCATTAACCCATAAACCGATCCAATCAAAAAATTTTCAAAATCTCTAACACCATTATGTTCACACATGCTATGGGACTTATGGTTTCCCATTAAACCTGATCTGCAAGGGACGAGCTTAGTTCATATACCAATTTTTTATGACAAACAAGTACCATAAGCCAACCTTATCCGAAGCCAAATGTTTTTCATCCTTATTTTCATGTCTCCACCTTTATACCACCTAAATCCACCAATTCAATCACATGTTATGCACTTGTCATCAATCAATCCACAGTTATAACCATATATTAGTCATAAGTACTAATTCCCTAATAAGATTCATTATTAATCAACATTCATATTTTAAAAATCAATTATTTAGTATCAATTATAAGTATTACTTTAAACCAAGTAAATAAACATTCGGTTAATGAGCACATATACAATCAAACTAAGTCTAAACTCCAATTCAATCATAACCTACCTTTACTTAATCCCTGAAATGCATTACACCACAGTTGCCTTGCCTTTTCTTGGTACTTCATATTATTCTCATTCTAAAATTTACAAATAAAAGAATAATTTAACATTTAATAATCAATTCTAGGCATTATAAACTTAAATTCACAATTTTAACTCATGATCATAGTTTTGTTCCTTAGTTAGGGGCTTCTACCTGTTAATTCCTTTCAAATTCCCCATAGGTCAAGTCCTGGTATTATTAGGTATAAATCTATACTATAATTCCTACCTAGTATGCGATCTATACATTACATAATATCATAGCAAAAAGTAGACCAAAGCCTCTCTCAAGCCCGATCTGTAGTCTCAAACCCCATCTATAAAATAATCATATTTATCCCACGATCTTAAAAATAATGCCACACTATCAAAATTATAATATACATGTTAATAGGAGTAAAATGATACGCATATTTCTATATAAAGTTCCAGGTCTAGAATTGGAAAAAAAATGGGTTCATGGGACCTATACACAAAATCCCAAGATTAAATAGGTGCCTCATAACTCAAGGTGTTTGTGCCAAAAATTTGAGCAGAATCCTAGAACAATAGCTCACTGAAATTAGCCTCAACATTAAAGTAATAAAGAATCAAATATGAATAAATAATGGAAAGAGAAGCTCTAAACTTATGAGGTTCGAATGAGATAAAGGTCGACTTGACGTCCGTACAATATACCCAAACTTAAATTGATGTTTTCCAACTAATTTTGGGGCTAAAATTTCATTTAGAGAGGTTTGGGAATGGGGGAAATTATCGTGGGGTCGAGGGAGTTCAAGCCCAAAATGGCACTAGAACCAATGCCTAGGCATCCATTTTGGTCACTGTGGCACCATCACTTAGGTTCCAAATGCTGTTGTGTAGGAAACCAATGCTACCAACCAAGCCATTACAAAAGAACCATGCTTGGATACTAAGACGACCTCACCTAGGTTCCAAGGTAGTCTACAAACAATGCTCTGAAACTAGCAATGTCCAAATTTTTATTTGGGTGCTCTGGGCCCATTTAGTATTCTCTGGATGCAAATGCATAATGCTACCTTAGTGAAAATGACATGCCAGACTTAACAAAATCTAAAAATATTCCCAACGAAGATCGTTTAGGAAAAAAATAGGCCCTAAATCCCAAATGCCAATTTAACCAACTTTCGACCAATTGCTTAAAATAACTCTAAAAGCCTCAAACCTAAACTAAGGGTCCCCTAAAATAAAATTGATTTTGTGGAGTTGTTAATGCTGTTGGATTTCCATCCAAGTCTGTTAGAGTTTCAATATTAGACTAATTTCTTAACAACAAAAACTCTAAAATAGGAAAATTAGCCTAAGACCCAAAAAACTTTCCGAAAACTAAATTTATAGCTCCTACAAGTCATAAATGACATGTAGCTACTATAGGAAGGCCCAAAATATAAAAAAATGCATTGAAATCAAGAAAATGACCTAGAGGATCATTACAATGTCCACTACTGAAAGGAATTTCATCCTTGAAAGTCAATGGATAAAAAAGAGCCCAAGCTTAAAAAGATGAGGTACTTAGCTCGCATGCCCCGAGTTAGTATTCCTAGGTAACCTTCAAGGCTAAAGAATACTTCTAAGGGATTTCAATAAAGATATCCCATTTTCATTCACTTCCAAACTTTACCTTCCAAGTTGACGACAAACTCATCCACAATAACTATTTGGCCTCCAACTTAATAGAGCATCCCAAACCATACCATGCTGACATTGCACTGATACAAGTACAACTAAGAAAAACTCAACAAGCTAAAGACAACCCAGGGCATGACCCATGCAATCCAATCCAAATTTCAAACCTAATATTTTCTTACCTTTCCAAAATTGATGTCTACTCTAAACTGCACAAAACCTGTCTAATATCATTCGAGTATTTCCTACATAATCACATCACACTATCTATGAAAGACTAAAGCTGACCCATAAAAAAATTACACTGTTCTATATATAAATGATGCCCTCTAAGGGTTTTCCTGAATACTCAAATGGTGATGAAAACTGTATACATCTCTAGAAAGCCACTAACTGGTCCAGATAACCCTCAATTAAATAGTCATGAGTTCGAAGAACAATCTCTCAAAGATGAATGATCCATTCTAAAATTTCCCATAATTGTGGGTGAAACTACGCTAAACCCAACTCTAGTACACGTCTTTTGCTGAGTTGACATTCAAAATTTTCAAGGACAATGGCAAAACTAAGGTTAAAAGCAGTAGGAACCAATTCCAAGAGCAAATGGACCATGCTCTAAGAATTTAGATAATACAATCTTTCTGAACTAGAGAAAATTAAGTCAGTTGGTAGCGTGTAAACCTAGTTAGCCTATCAACAAACACTAAACAAAATCAAAACCTTACAATGGGACTACAACAAAGTTAAGTGATCCATATCAATAATCTCATCACTAAAGTTGAATTACTCAATAAAAACTATCCGAACCAATCCTATTAATGAGAAAGCATCCCTCCTTCAAAATCTCAACACCGAAGCCGACCTACTCAATCTCAACTATCTAAACCAATCCTATTGATGAGAAAGGATCCCTACTCCAGAATGCATCACAACTTCCAAGCCATCATTTAAAAGGGTAAAAAATCACAATAGAGGATAATAAGTCTTCACGAAGATCAAGTACCTAAATCAATCTCTCTATAAAAATTAAGCATATATCCAATAATTCTCGTAAGGACTAAAACTGAAATGTTTCCAAAAAAACATAATCACTGGTGAAGAATGCCATGGGATAAAGATATGAGTAATCAAATCTGCATTGGTTGAAGGCATAACATATCAAGGTATAACCAAGAACTTATGCATTTGTTGAGGGCATAACATATCAAGATATAACCAAGAACTTATCCAGACTACAAAAAGTACTAGTGGTAGCCAAATCTTGAGCAACTAAAATAATATGATCTTAAACTTAATTTACACAAAATAGTACTCAATCTATGACAATGAATACTCAAAATACACCCACTTTAATTATTGATAATTTATACACAAGCATATACCACTATGTCGAAGCATCCCACAAAATCAAATTAGACCAAACCAATACAAAACAAAGAATTTTTTGATATCACCCATCTAACCAACCTTAACTTAATTGAACCATGAACCACATCATAGAAAGAATGAAGTCCCCAACTGAACACCAACACAAAAATCAAGACTATTATTGGGAGATAAATTAGACAAAATAGAAAACAAACCTCGATCTTATCAAAAATAGAAGTGGGTGAAGGAGAAAAATTTCCAAAGCTAAAATCACCACAAAACCATGGAATTATAAACCTTCCATTACTTTCACAATTAATTAAGCAACCAATATTACTAACAAAAAAAGAAAAACTAACCAATCAAGGTAGCCATCTAAGCTAATAAATAAGAATTAAAAAAGGGACACTAATAAGGCAATGCTAGCTAGTAGTCTATCAAGAAAGGACCAATCAAGGTTAAAAAAATAAAAATAACAATAATAGAATAAACGACATGTAGCACCTTAAATAAGAAAAACAACACCATTCTAGAATCAGATCAAAGTCAATATGCCGAAGGAAAGAGACTTTAACTTATTTGCTATACCCTAAGGAAAATGTCACACTAATCCACTGAATGCACTATAAAAAGAAGTCATATACGAGGCTCACAAAACATGTATAAATCTAAACTAAAGATTACAACAACCGATATAGTAATATCACAGCATGTAAATACCAATGGCTATAAAAAAACCCAAATCAATACAAATAAACACCAAGAAAAAGTAATTATAAATCATACCTATACAATAGATCTAAAGTCATGGTCCCTAACATGTCCAAAGATGTATGAGTGTGAACGTGTCTGAACCTAGACTAAGTATCTAAATGATTAATTGTAATACCAAGTGCAATGCCCCTAAGCAAAGTGCCACATTCCTATAAGACTAATCTGACTACACTAGCTGCCTAATAATCACATGATGAGGACACTCTTTGGACTAATGACCGGTCTCTTTATGTTGTAAAAAAACACTAAAGATCTAACCTAGAAAAATATGAGCTAAACATAACTAGATGACTAATAGATTCCTAGGGCACTTCTTAGACTAGTGACCAATCTTACCATAATCAAAACATGCCCCTGGGACTCTCTGATTCACTATACCTGCTAACCCAAAATTGTGGCCTTAGCCTAAAAGTATAGACTGAACACCTCATGATGTTTAACTAAAACCCTATCAACTATACCTACCATGACATACCGGAGAGCCACCTATACCTAAAGGTTTTAACAATACAAACTTGATAGGTTGCAAGTTATGCCAACCCCTACTGAAAGGACCCATAATCTCGAATAGAGTACAACGAACACTAAATTACTTATGTGGGCTCTTACCACCACCTTTATATTTCTTAATGTATAATATCTTTGTATCCCTCACATAATCAACAACCTGAAAAAAATGACTCAACTCCTATCAAATACTCCAATGCCAAATAGAGTGATAAAGTTAATTTCTGACAAATCCTTGCACCAACTTATGTAATGTATGAAATAAGAGAAGGGTAGGTCTAGCCTACTCGATCTACTCAATATCATACTATAGAAATAATAAAGATCCATCTTGAATACCAATAAACCCAGCTCTAGTCTAAGAATAATTTGATGTACCAAGGACTAGCATTGACTGTGAATTATGCATGAAAAGACTCAGAATCACCAACACTATATCCTTAAAAGCATAGGCAGTCATAAACTCTATCAGAGCTTGGGTTAGTCCCAAACCTTCTTGCTAACATTGAAGATCGTAGATATAAATCTCTAACTTCTTAACCCGATGATAAATTAAATCTCTACTAACACACAAAATATACCACGTCTATTTAAAACCTCAACTTATCCAACTAAGAAAGACTGGAGTCAAAGAAGTACTTTAGAGGTTCATAGAAGTATGAGCACACAACAGGGAATCAAGGAATAAAATTTCCTATGAATGCCCTATATCCTCCAAAAGAAAGAATCCAAATATCTCTTCACGTATCAGCAGGACTCTACTAAGAACTTACCTTTTGTGCTAACAACATTAATGAACCTATGCTCTGATACAAATTTGTCACCACCAAATTTCACACGTAATGATGGCACCTACTATATGCCACCAGAAGTTAAGCTAACCTATAGCCCAGAATAGTGAGTAATGGACTATAAAAGAAAAAAAGAAAGTAGTGGAATATAAAATTGATGAAGAAACTATTACAGAAATAATAACCTTAAAATCGGGTAAAGTCAATACAACAACTTTTAATATAATAAGAATGCCAAGTAAATATAGAATAAAAATATAAAAGACATCTCTGAGAAACAAAATAGAGATTAGTCTAACAATAAGAGGAAGAGCAGGAAAACTCCAAGTATTAGGAGCTTAACCCAAACATCCAATCTATAAATGCACCACATGATGCACAAATCAATAATGGAATTTATAATATGATTTATAGGCTGTAAAAGTGTAGTATGAGTACCAAACACGAGGCACTCAATAGGAATCTACCGACTAATCTCCAAAGATAATGCTAGTACAAATAACATGTAAAGTAGGGATAAAAATTAAAGGCAACCACTTAGGCAACGAAACATATGAATGCTAATGGAAAAGTAATGGTAACTATCAAATTCAACTAGTGTTCAGGGACAAAGTATGGTTCCATTAGTAGCTAGTCCATTTATAATAGAATAGTGAAGAAAGAGATATAAATATATAATTGTAGTAGGAATAAATGAAATTATATACAAATAATAGCCGAAGAAGACTATATATATAACCGCACTATAGAGATAAAAAACCATAAAGGTACTACTCTGAGGGATATAGTCTACATCACCGGGATTATACAGAATAAGAAAACTAACTCTAGCAAAATTAGGGTCTCTAATCAAAACATTTATAATCATAAGGTAATCTTAAACTAATAAACCTTAGCATAATTCAAGAGAAGGGATCAGAAAAATTCTAATAATCTTGGGTACAGTCCATAACAAGCCTGCCATAAACCTTACAATAACAACCAATAATAATGTAATGGGCTAGCCCAAATAACCAATAATCCCAAGCAGGCCTCTATAAGTCTGGAGAGGCACAAATAAGCAAACAACGAATAATAACCATATGTTGTATCTATATATGTCACGAACCGAATCAGGGCCTGGCCGTGATGATCATTTCGAACCACAGAGGCCCGAAACACCCCTATCTGTCTGGTAATCATGCACCTAATTCATATGATCAAAGAAATGTGGAAGAAACACAATAATTCAGAAACATGGTCATAAATATGAAAAGAAACAATAACGGGAAGATAAGGTTCCCTCAACATTAATTAACCTCTAAACAACTCTCTGCGAAAATGTCTAACAAATGACAGAGTCAAGTAATCGTATATAAACTAGGACAAGGCCCCAGTAGACCCCAAAACTAAATATAAGATAAAAAGACTACAGGACATAAGGCCTTCCGAAACATAGAAGGCTCACCACTTGTCTCTGTAACTCTGGCTGAATCATCTACTGATTCTATTGACCCCTAGACTGGGCCTCTAAACCTGAGAGGTTAGAGAGAGGAGAGGGTTAACACAAAAGTACTGGCATGCAGAGATATCAAAACAAAATATATTTACAAAATATAGTTGAGAGCCATTATAAAGCAATTTCGTATCAAATCATTTGAAAACACATGGGTGTAATGCAATAGTTTCTCAACAACAATGACATGCAAATGAGCTAGGTAGAATACCCTACATAATTTACACCAACTGTCTAACCTCGGTTTCCATCGAGATTAGAGTATAAATGAGGGACAGACACTAAAGACCACAAAGCATGGTGTCTCGACCCACTAGTAGTGCCCAAGATCACTTAGCCCAGGCTCCTACCTATAGTCCCAATTTAGGAGTAACATGAAGTCAAGTACACAAGATCACTTATCCTGGTACCGAAATTCCGTGTTGGCAAACACGTTTTCAGCGATGAGCCCTTACTCTCAAATGCCTTCTTCAGGTATCCACCTTTCTCATGTAAAATCAATGCATTCAAATTTCATCTGATTCAATCACATATCATATTCTGTAGGGTATCGTCATACCTGACTTACAAGTCCTCAATATCACTTCCACATATGCATAACCATGTAAAAAACAAGGTGCTTCATCATTTATAAGTGGTGAACAATATTTATTTCAAATTCATGCTCTCTTTTATTGATCACAATATGATATGGGGTATCAAGACATTATCATGGGAATTCAAAAGCAATTTATCATTTATATTTATCAAACTTCTATGGAAAATCTCAAATCACATATGCATGGTTTCAACCATTGAAGTATATAGGCAAACAATTCCCATGACATAAAGAAAGATGACTGAGAAATCATATTGAAAGCAAGTTATTAGCATTTGATTGAAAACCCCCATTTTAAAAGCATGCATGTTCATAAAAACTACACCCATGAGATTTCAGGATAACCCCACGTACCTCTATTTCTAAGGATAATAGATGTTTCTTAAATCTTGCGGATTGGTGATTCCAAATATGTAATTATCTTTGAAAACCTTCAGTCGAATCTTAAACTATTTGGGTTTTTATTTTGAAACCCTAAGGAGAATATTTGAGCACCTTTGATGAATGAAGGTATATTTTGGGGTCCTTGGAACTGAATTTCGTGTTTTAGGGATAAGTAAGGGTGGAAAAGGACCACTTTATCCCCAAAACGGAGTGTTTAAGTCACTAGAATTCTTTACATAGGCGCTGCCTATCCAATTGCCTATATTCACATAGGCGCCGCCTACGCTATCACCTATGTTTACATAGGCGCCGCCTAGGCTATTGCCTATGCTTTCTAGTGGCCATGGGCGATTGGTTAGGCGATGCACATCACTTTGAAAGACTATAACTTCTTGCTCGGGTGTCAGATTTTAGCCAAATTGGTATCGTTGGAAAGCTAACTCGAATACCTATCATTTGACACATAGTAGGCTTCTTAATTCAACATACAGAGAGAGTTATGGTCGATGGAAGCTGACACACTTTACAATATCCACAAAAACTTAGTCGATCGAAATAGTTTCAACTCGTCCATGCGTTGAAGGACCTCTATGGTCCAAATTCAAGCTTGAATGGATTCACATGCTACACAAATAATTAACATGCCTTATTGGCATAGGATTTTATGGGTTTGGGATTATCAACGCATCAAAATCATGGTCTATATTGTAGCCCAAAATGTGGGGCGTTACATTATCCCCCCTTAGGATCATTCATCCCTGAATTATGATACGGGACACAGACGGATACAATTTTAAGAATAATAAAGGACTAGGAAAGATAAGATAGGAATAGTACCTTCTGTCTCATCCTCCATCGAAGAAAAAAAATTGGGATATCTAATTCTCATGTCATCTTATGACTCCCAAGTGGCTTCTTTGACTTTTTGATTCCTCTATAGTAACTTTACTGAGGCTATCTCTTTGCTCCTCATCTTTTAAACTTGGCGATCTAAAATTTCAATGGGCTCTTCTTCGAAAGACAAGGAGTCTGTCACCTTGATACCTTCTACTGGCAATACCATAAAATGATCTCCAATGCATTTCTTCAATATGGATACATGGAATACCGGATGAACGGAACCCAAACTAACAGGCAATTTTAGCTCATAAGCAACTGTACCAATATTTCTCAGAATCTGATATGGCCCTACATAGCGAGGGTTCAATTTACCCCTTTTTCTAAACTGCATAACTCCTTTCATAGGAGAAACCTTGAGAAACACCCAATCACCAATTTCAAACTCTAGTTCTCTTCTCCGAACATCGGCATAGGACTTTTGACGACTCTGGGCAGTCTTGAGTCATTCTCTAATGATCTTCACTTTCTTCATCGCCTGATGAGCAAGATCAGGCCCATACAACTAAGTCTCTCCCACTTCATACCATCCTATCAGAAACCTGCATCTCCTCCCATACAAAGCCTCAAAAGGAGCTATCTTGATGCTGGCATGGTATCTATTATTGTATGCGAATTCAACCAGTGGCAAGTGATCTACCCAACTACCTTTCAAATCAATGATGCATACCCTCAACATATCTTTGAGGGTCTGAATGGTACGCTCAGCTTGCCCATCCGTTTGAGGGTGGAAAGCTATGCTCAAATTTACTTGTGTACCTAAACCCTTCTAAAAAGATCTCCAAAACTGAGATGAAAACTGCATACCTCTATCAGATATAATAGACACTAGTGCCCCATGTAATCAAACTATCTCCTCAATGTAAATCTTAGCATAAACCTCTCCCGAATAATTAGTAGTCACAAGCAAAAAGTGGGCTGACTTTGTCAACCAATCTACAATCACCCATATAGAATCATACTGGTTTCGGGATCTTAGAAGTCCTGTAATGAAGTCCATGTTTATCATCTCTCACTTCAATAAAGGCAGGGCTATCTCTTGGGATGTACCACCTGGCCTTATGTGTTCTACCTTCACTTGTTGACAGTTCAAACACTTGGACACAAAATTAGCTACATCAAGTTTCATGTTATTCCACCAATACAAGGTTTAAAGATCATGGTACATCTTAGTAGAGCCTGGGTAAATGACATACCTCAGAGTGTACACCTCATTAAGGATTCTTTCCCGTAGCCCATCAACATTCGAAACGCACAACCTACCCTGAAATCTCAGAATGCCATCACCACCAATTTCAAACAACATAACCTTTCGTTGACCCATATCTTTCTTAATTTGCATCAAGATGGGGTCTTCAACCTACTTCTCCTTAACTTCGGCACAAAGGGATGACTTTGCTAACTCATGAACAATCACCCCTCCATCTTTGGAATCTAAGAGTTGCACTCCCAGATTTGCAAGGTGGTGAATATCCTTCACCATCTCTTTCTTTCCTCCTTCTACATGAGAAAGGTTGCCCATAGACAACCTACTGAGGGCGTCGGCTATAACATTTGCCTTGCCTGGATGGTAATGCAGACTCATATCATAGTCTTTCCAAAGCTACATCCAACACCTCTGCCTGAGGTTTAATTCTTTCTGTGAAAAACATACTGCAAACTCTTATTATCAGTATAAACATCAATATGCAATCCATAGAGATAGTGCCTCCAGATTCTAAGTGCAAACACCACGGCTGCTAACTCCAAGTCATGAGTGGGGTAATTGCGCTCATGCATCTTTAACTGCCTAGATGCATAAGCTATTACCTTACCACGCTGCATCAATACACAACCAAGTCCCACACGGGATGCATCACAATAAACCACAAAATCATCTACACCCTCGAGAAGGGTCAAAACAGGAGCAGTAGTCAGCCTGTCCTTCAACTTCTCAAAATTATTTTCACACAATTCACACCACACAAACTTCATCTTTTTCTGAGTCAGTTTAGTAAGCGGAGCAGCTATGTTAGAAAAACTCTCTACGAACCTTTTGTAATACCCCGCCAAACCTAAGAAGCTCTGAATATCGGTTGGATTCGTGGGTCTGGGCCATTTTCTCACAGCTTTAACTTTTTGGGGATCCACTCTTATCCCCTCACTGGACATAATATGCCCTAGGAAGGCAATAGTTTCTAACCAGAATTCACACTTAGAAAATTTAGCATACAACTGATGATCCTTAAGGGTCTGAAGAATAATTCGGAGGTGATTGGTGTGATCCTCTTTAATCTTAGAATAGATCAGAATATCATCAATAAACACAAGTCAAAAAACTGATGGAACACTCTATTCATAAGATCCATGAAGGCTGCAGGGGAGTTAGTCAACCCGAAGGACATGACTAGAAATTTATAGTGACCATACCGGGTTCAGAAGGCTGTCTTGGGTATGTCTGACTCCCTAACTTACAACTGATGAGAACCCGAACGAAGGTCTATTTTTGAAAAACTCTTGGCACCCTGAAGCTGGTCAAAAAGGTCGTTAATCCAAGGAAGAGGATATTTATTTTTAATTATGACCTTATTACACTGACGGTAGTCTATGCACATCCGAAGGGACCCATCCTTATTTCGCACGAAGAGCATGGGTGCACCCCATGGGGAAACACTAGGACGAATAAAACCTTTGTCTAAGAGGTCTGCAAGCTGTTCCTTTAACTCCTTTAGTTCCACGGGAGCTATTCTATATGTCAAAATAGAAATAGGACGAGTGTCTAGCAACACATTAATGCAAAAATCTATCTCCCTATCAGGGGGTATCCCTAGGAGATCTTCGAGAAAGATTTCTGGGAATTCATTCACTACAGGGCCTAACTGCAGAGGAAGGTTTTCAACTTTTGAATCTTTTACTCGGATTAGATGATACATACAACCTTTAGAGATAAGCTTTCGGGCTCTAAGATAAGAGATAAAGTGACCTCTAGGTTTCACAGAACTGCCTGCCCATACAATTGGTGTCTCATTCAGGAAAGAAAAAGTGACCGTTCGGGTTCTACAATCAAGGGTGGCATAACCCAAATGGAGCCAGTCCATCCCAAGGATGGCATCAAAATCTATCATATCCAGTTTTATAAGGTTTGCCACAGTTTCCCTACTATGAATAGATACAACACAATTTCTATACACCCTTCTAGCAACAACAGAATCACCTACAGGAGTAGAAATAGAGAAGGGCTCTACAATAACTTCGGGCTCAAACCCGAAACCAATAGCCACATAAGGGGTCACATAAGATAATGTAGACCCGGGATCAAGCAATACATAAACATCACGAGAAAAGATTCATAACATACCGGTGACAACATCTAGTGAAGCTTCCACCTCCTGGCGGTTAGTCAAAGAATATAACAGGTTACGACCGCTCTCAGCCACTGAAGGGGCACCCTTAGGAAAAGGAGCTGTGGAGGCAGCATGGGACTTAGCACCCCCCCCCCCTCATTTACTCCAGTAGAAGGATAATCTCTCTAAATGTGACCCACTTTACCACAAGTATAGCAGTTTTTCCCCTCAAACCAGCGCTTCCCTAAATGATTCCTTCCACAAACTTTGCACCGCGGATAAGTATGATGCTGCTGGGCCTCACTACCCTGAGACTGTGTACCTAGAGCTTTGGACCTATGAGGAGTCTGAAAACTCTGAGTTTGTCTATCTGTCGGTGGTCTGGGTACTGGGGAGCTGGCTACTGACTATGCATTATTCCAAAACTTCTTCTTCTTCGACCACTTATTACCCCAGTTACCACTTTGCGGCTGACTCTGGTGCTAGTCCGCAGATCTAGCTCTTTTAGCCTATCTATCTTTCTCTCTATATTCAGCAATCTTTTTATTCTCTTCCACCTGCTGCATATGAACGGTCAGTCGAGTAAAGTCTAACTCCTTATTCAACATATCCCCCTGTCACTCAAGTACTAGGTTATCAGCAAGGCCAGATGCAAATTTTCTTATCCGGGCTCTTATATTACTAGTCAACTCTGGTGCATAGCGGGCTAGTTTATTAAACTTTAAAGTGTACTCCTAGACACTCATACTGCCCTGCTTCAGATTCATAAACTCTTTTTCTTTGGTCTCCCTCAACTCAAGAGGAAAGAATTGATCAAGGAAAGCTTCCACAAATTCGCCCCAAACTGTGGGCTCAGCACTTTCACCTTTTGCATCTTCCCAGCCGGCATACCACTGATTCGCAACATCCTTGAGCTGATAGGTTGCTAGATCCACTCCTTCAACCTCATCTACGTGCATCACCTTAAAGATCTTTTCCATCTCATCCATGAACACCTGTGGATCTTCCTCCACCATGGTGCCAGTGAATTTAGGTGGGTTCATCTTTATGAAATGTTCTACTCTAGTAGCCTCAGACGTAATAGATGCAGACCCAACATCTTTCGATCATTGAGCCTATTTAGCTACCAACTATTTCAACATATAAATAGACCGTCTGAATTCTGCATTTTAAATATCTCCCTGAGCAGTTAGAAGACGGGTGGCATTAGTCCACGGAGCCCAAGGTGGACTAGTCGGGACTAGAGGGACTCTCAGAGTAGGGAAAAATTCTAGAGTGTGAGCCCTATTATGGGTCCGCATCCCATTAGTAGGACGGACCTCATCTGCCTGAGCATTCTGACCGATGATACGACGTGGAGGCATAACTGTGTTTCTGAAACACAAGTGATCATTGATTAAGGGATAGTTCAGACTCTAAAGCATGAACTAAATCACAAAGAAGGGAAACATTTCCTAAACGCCTAGTAGCCCCCTGCTTATAAGTGTGGCGCGCATAGGACTCTACCCGATGCGATTTCGTACATACCCTGGGACTATGAATCATGGTTTGATACCATGTTTGTCATGACCCGAACCAGGGCCTGGCCGTGATGATCATTTCAAACCATGGAGTCCCGAAACACCCCTATTTGTCTGGTAATCATGCACCTAATTCATATGATCAAAGAAATATGGAAAAAACATAATAATTCAGAAACATGGTCATAAATATGAAAATAAACAATAACGGGAAGATAAGGTTCCCTCAACACCAATTAACCTCTAAACAACTGTCTGCGAAAATCTCTAACAAATGACTGAGTCAAGTAAACTTATATAAAATGGGACAAGTCCCATAGTAGACCCCAAAACTGAATATAAGATAAAAGGACTGCAGGACATAAGGCCTTTCGAAACATAGAAGGCTCACCACTTGTCTCTGCAACTCTTTCTAAATGATCTATTAATTTAACTTGACCCCTAGACTGGGCCTTTGAACCTGAGAGGTTGGAGAGGGTAGGGGGTCAGCACAAAAGTACTGGCACGCAGAGATATCAAAACAAAATATAGTTGAAAGCCATTATAAAGCAATTTTGTATCAAATCATTTGAAAACACATGGGTGTAATGCAATAGTTTCTCAACAACAATGAAATGCCAATGAGCTAGGTAGAATACCCTACATAATTTACACCAACTTTCTAACCTCGGTTGCCGCTGAGATTAGAGTATAAGTAAGGGACAGACACTCAAGACCATAAAGCATGGTGTCTCGACCACTAGTAGTGCCCAAGATCACTTAGCCCGGGCTCCTACCTATAGTCCCAATTTAGGAATGACATGAAGTCAAGTACACAAGATCACTTAGCCTGGCACTAAAACTCTATGTCGGCAAATATTTTTTCCAGCGATGAGCCCTTACTCTCAAATGTCTTCTTTGGGCATCCACCTTTCTCATGTAAAATCAATGCATTCAAATTTCATCTGATTTAATCACATATCATATTCTGTAGGGTATCTCATACCCAACTTGCAAGTCCTCAATATCACTTCCACATATGCATAACCTTGTAAAAACCAAGGTGCTTCATCATTTACAAGTGGTGAACAATATTTATTTCAAATGCATGCTCTCTTCTGTTGATCACAATATGATATAGGGTATCAAGACATTATCATGGGAATTTGAAAGAAATTTATCATTTATATTTATCAAACTTCTATGGAAAATCTCAAATCACATATGCATGGTTTCAACCATTGAAGTATATAGGCAAACAATTCCCATGACATAAAGAAAGATGACTTAGAAATCATATTGAAAGCAAGTTATTAGCATTTGATTGAAAACCCCCATTTTAAAAACATGCATGTTCATAAAAACTACACCCATGAGATTTCAGGATAACCCACGTACCTCTATTTCCAAGGATAATAGATGTTTCTTGAAGCTTGTGGATTGGTGATTCCAAATATGTAATTATCTTTGAAAACCTACGGTCGAATCTTAAACTATTTGGGTTTTTATTTTGAAACCCTAAGGAGAATATTTGAGCACCTTTGATGAATGAAGGTGTATTTTGGGGTCCTTGGAACTGAGTTTCGTGTTTTAGGGATAAGTAAGGGTGGAAAAGGACCACTTTGTCCCCAAAATGAAGTGTTTAAGTCACTAGAATTCTTTACATAGGCGTCGCCCATCCCATTGTCTATGTTCACATAGGTGACGCCTAGCCTATCGCCTATGTTTACATAGGAGCTGCCTAAGATATCGCTTATGTTTACATAGGCGCCTCCTAGGTTATTGCCTATGCTTTCCAGTGGCCATGGGCGATTGGTTAGGCGACGCATATCATTTTGAAAGGCCATAACTTCTTGCTCGGGTGTCGGATTTTAGCCAAATTGGTATTGTTGGAAAGCTAACTCAAATACCTATCATTTGACACATAGTAGGATTCCTAATTCGACATATAGAGAGATTTAAGGTTGATGTAAGTTGACACACTTTACAACATCCACAAAAACTTAGTCGATCAAAATAGTTTCAACTCATCCATGTGTTGAAGGACCTCTATGGTCTAAATTCAAGTTTGAATGGATTCACATGCTACACAAATAATTAACATTCCATATTGGCATAGGATTTTATGGCTTCGGAATTATCAACGCATCAAAATCACGGTCTATATCGTAGCCCGAAATGCGGGGCGTTACAATATAGCCCGATAAGACTAATGCACAAAAATATCAAATGAATATACTATTAATAGGAAATGCATACTAATGAATAAATGCAAAGATAATCCAATACAATCAACCAATCAAGTGCCATAAATTCCTAAGTGTGTACACTTTATCCAACTTAGTAGCTCACAAAAGATGGACCTACAACGACAATCCTTCTCCGGTATCGTGGCTCATCGAATGAAGGGGCTCATAGGAGTCTCGAGATATCTATCTAAATATCTTTGTCCTAAATTAGGAATTTTAGTAACCATTAGGACCAATCTACTTTATCCATTATTGAAGAGAAATATAAAGTATAATAAAAATGCCAAAATTAAATCAAAACTAATTTTTTTAATTGATAAATCCATTTCATGAGATTAAATTTGGGACTAAAATAGTATATCAATGTAGAAAGGGCTGGAATTTCCCTTAGCTAAAGAGAATAAATAGTGAAAAATAGAATAGATCAATAATGGATTAATGTATCATGATTTCATGGCATTTACGATGCTTAAACTTGGGGAATATGCATGCACTTAAGAATATTTCTTGGGTTTGAAGTTTTTTTGAAGTGATTTTGCAAGAAACTAGGTGTTGGAAACTAACTGGATGAAAAGAAAAAGAAAATCCAAAAATTGACCACTTATTATGGCACCTATGCCCCATAGGTACCACCTATTAGGCGTAGGTGGGTACGTAGGTATAAAAAACTGATTTTCAAAGAACAGATTCAAGGCCACCACCTACATCTCCCCCACCCATAGTCGTAGGTTCCATCTATGGCCCGTAGATGGGTCCGTAGGTAGCCACTGATGCAAATTTCTCAGATCATTTAGAAGTTGTTTCTTAGGGTTTCCATGTAACCTAAACATACTCCTATGATGGTTTTAGTCATTATTATGTATGTTTAGTTAAGTTCTCCTCTATTATTTTGGATTTAAGTTCTAGGATTTCTTTGTAATCGATAAATACCATTTAGATATTGTTTAGTTAATGAAGACTAGAGAAAGGCCCTTTAGGGATAAGTTTACATCATTCACAAAAATATTTTGATTTTATAATTGGCTTGTGTTTTTGTGATCTTATTGTTCTTGGTTTGTTTTTGGCTTGTTATTCAATTTGAGACTTTGGGTTTTCTTCTCTCATTACTGTGAAATAGATTCTGTAATTTTGTCAGTGAATTTCATAAATTATCTCATAACTATGCCTGGCTAATTCTCTTAGCTAGGGTTGTCCCTAGAAGATTAATGAAGTAGAGGAAGTGCCAAGTCATTTTAGATAAAGATTCTTTCATGTATTATGGTTTTCTTAGATTTAATTGATTTCTTAGCGATGGCCAACATTATGATCCAGCTCGTATTCACTACAAACCCATGAGAGAGGTAGAGATTGGGAAAATAAGATCACAATACTAATTTGGGGCTAATTACCAAAATATACTTATCTACACCATCTTCTTAAGATGATTAACTTTCATCTAATTAACTTAAAGAAGAGAGGAGATAGTTAAAACTGGGGTCCAAGACAAGGGTTAGTAAGAAGACACTGTAAGACAAAAAGGAGATGAGTAAAATTAGCCAAAGTATGCCTAGAGGTAGTTGGTGATACATAACTTGCCAGATTCTATATGCATGGTATTGGAATAGTTTGATAGTGCATGATAAATCTACGAAGTATTTAATTGAAGGTTTATAATTGTGTTGAGACTTTTGGATTATATACTATTTGAACTGCTTTTCCCACATTCTGAATATGAAATTCATGTTTTCAGCATGGTTATGGGAATTTGGAATGGGGAACATAGTTTCCCCAAATTGTTGGATTTTGGCTTGATAATGGTAATATCCTCAACCCATTTTCATGAACTTGTTTTAAAATGTGGAGCTCATAAAATCAATTGCACAAGAATAAGATGATTAAACTCGAGAGTCTTTAATTGAATAAAACCCTAAAATCTAAAGAACAATTGTAAAGTATTGCAGTAATATGTAAAAGTACATAAGAATGTGTAATAGAACGTAACCTAATAAAATATAAATCCTAGGGTATTTATAGTATCTCAAAAATAACTAAAAATCCTAATAAAAATGGGAAAGGTAAAGTAATGTCAGCAGTCGCTACGACTCAATCTTCACTCGTATCAGCTTAATTCGAGTCGTACCCTGCCTTATCATATCAGTTCCAGTGTTTGGTCTTCCCATGGCTTCAACTTTCTGTTCAGTATACGACTTCTCTTTATGATTTGTACCTGAGTGTACGACTCATGTCCTCAACTTGTATCCACGTTTGACTTTATTCTTTCCCAGCTTTGAACACGGGTTTGTATACGACATACCTATACAAGTCGTACTCAGATTTCTGACTTGCATTCCTTTGACACTTCAACTCCTGGATGGTAGCTTAGGTTCTTTTATGATTACAACTTTATTATACAACTTGTATCCTGGCTTACGACTGGGATACTCGAGTTTTATCTTCCTTATACTTGGCTCCTTTATTTGGCTTTTAGTTTTGCTTATTCATTTGATTCAACATACTAGTCGTGTTGGATGGTTACGACTCAGGAGTTGACTCGTATGCTGATCAGAGTTGGTATTTTTTACGTCTTTCTCTTCTCTTTTTGTTCAAATACTATTGTAGACCTGTTTTACCTGCAATTCACACCAAAGTGCATCATATCCAACAAAATACCCTAAGCTAACACATAAATTCATAATTTTAAGTGTCAAAAGTGTCATGTTTCCACGCTACATCAACACCCTTAACTTAAAATTTTGCATGTCCTCAGGAAAACAAAACCAAACACAATTTCCCAGTACGAAGGTAATGCTTAAACAGGAAGATCTAAAGCAACCCATGGCAATGATTTTGAATTAAATTTCAATCTTATGGTTCCCTTCTTAACTCTACTTTTCAAAACTCAGTTGCATATGAAAATTTAGCACGCGTGGAAATATGAGAGAATCTGATGATAGCATTACAGTAGCAATAGACACTTGGGCATAGATATAGTTTACATTCGTTAAATAATCTAGCAACCTAGCAGCATACCTATGTACACTCACAGCCAAAGAAATCCTATTCACTCTTTATATAGATAAGCTAATCTATTAATAGATATACTAATAACTCTCTCTGTCATAAAAAAGTATCGCCAGTGTGTACAGAATACCATAGTCTTACCCTTATTCTCTTTTTCTAAGTTGTCAGACAGTCATAGAAGGATCACTATAGGACTTTATTTGGCTTATAGCGTAGGCTTGGGGCTGGTATGATATCTTTTTGAGATTCATTTAGTGACTAATACTCCTGGATACTATGCCTTTCTTGGGGTCCATGTGCTTCCCACTTTTTCTTTATTTCCACTCTTATGACTCTCTTTTTCTCTTAAGCACATTCTAAATGGGTCAGGTATGGATTTTTAGCACTTATTTTCCTTCTTTTTTTATTTTTGCTATTCATTGCACTTTTCTTTCTTTTATTTTCATCACACCTGTACTTATTTTAACTGTTCTTCTTCTACCCATTATCTCCATACTCTTTTTTCTCTTACGCACCCATATACTAGCCACTCTCAACTTAGGCGATTTGCCTGAGTCGAGATGCACAGTGTCCACAAAAGGACTAAGGCCAAAATAGGTTCATTGTAAGATAAATGGGAAGGCGATAGGTGTAACAAGAAAAATTAGTCTATAAAGGCTCAAATAGTTGGATCAAAGGAATCTATTCATTTGGTTAAGGAATTTTGGGTTTTAAGGGACTTATACAACAAGGGCCTCTAATAATCTCCTACCTAACTATCCTAAACCTAGGTAAAAGTAACTAGGCAAGTTTTAGATTCCAACACAACCAAAGACTCAGTAAAACTTACATGCACTTGCATAGGGCTACACTACTAAGTACTAGCTATCCAACTATGCACCCGTTTTGTCCCTAACTTTTCTATCCCTAATCCTAATGCCATTATCATATGCACAATAGTCTCACACAAGTATATAAATTATGTAATTATTTAAATAATATTTTTTGAGGGGGCACCATTTCTCACAATTCAGCATATAAAATCAGCGTTGTTTTAATAATCACAACTTAAAAATCAATCAAAACAAAAAATCTTTCAATAAAACTTAAAATTTTTCAAAATCCTCAAAATCATAATCAAATCAAAAATATTCATTGCCATGGTGGGTTGATCTACTCCCTATCTCAGCTTCCCCTATCAAACCTAGGCACTCAAGGCGTCAGTGCATCAACAATAGGATATGGGCCCTCACGCCGAGTCCCGCTCTCATCAGCTACTATTCTAGCAACTGGGACTAAATCAGTAGATGGGGGCACAACATCAGCCCCCTCAAAAATAGTAATCAAAGCTCTTGATCAAACAGCTCCAATAGCTATCTCACGGGCCCTTATCTCGTAGTCCCGCTCATCCTAGATACTATTCGATCTAGATTTCTTGTCAGCATCGTGCTCTTTTTTCCTCTTTATCTTCTTCTCTCTTCTTTCTTCTTTGGTATTCTTAACCTAAACATCCATCGATTCTGCCCAAATATTTGGCACCTCAACTATAGGAATCATAGTCTCTAAACTAGCTCAGTAATCCCCAGCTTCTCATATAGTTCAGCGACCATCTTCTTGATTTCAGTAATTTTGGACCTGACATTAGCAACATTAGGTGTCTTCCCACTACCCACTTGTCTTAACTCAAATGCATCTAGGCACCCTTGGACTCGCCTATCCTATGCTTCAAAATGTCGATCCATCTAAATTCTTACTCTATCTTCTATGTAACTTACCTTCACAATAAGTATAGCTAGTTATGTCACTACTTCGGTCCATACAGCCTGTAAGATCAACATAACACTAGGAGGCATACCTCATGGCCTAGGTGGCACAGACTATATGGGTGGTGGGGCACTAGAAGTACCCATTGTGTGTGAGCACCTTCCATCTTTGCACCTGCCTTAGTAGCCTCAGCTATAGCAGGAGCGTCCATCTGATTATCTTGTGGGAACATTCCCACCATAATATCTACTAGATCTTGCATAGGTCGGGCCAAGGGTTTAGCCGCATATCGAATCAAACCGATGTGGAACGTTCTCCGAGCCTCAATCATTTCATCAATCCTAGGGAGTTTTAACACTCCACAAAAAGTCAAATCTAAGTGATCATGTAGGGGTAGGCCAGCAATGCTTTCTGCCCCCCAACTACCCTATCTCTCATCTCTCGAGTCTGTACTCACCAACATCAAAAATATATCCAACTATAAAACCAGCTATCATAGCTGCCTATACCAGACTTAGGACATTATCTCCTTTCATTGGAAACATCCTGTACCAAGATAGTGTCCATCAAGCCTTACCCTCAAAGTTAAGGGTACCCTTCTTTATATGTTGTGAATCTCTGATACCTCCTTTGACTAAAGTAGTATGCACATCATTCAAAGCTATTTGCTCTGCAATCCATCTAAAAATCACTAGTTTATCTTCGAAACCCAGTATCTATTTTGTGATCTTTCTCATATCAGCCATCCTGTAGTCCATTTTAGCTGTGTTGACTAGATCTTGATACTTCAGCCCATACAAAAATCTCTTAATAGTGCAGGGAGAGATGTCAACTCAAACTTCTTAAATTATGATGGATGTGATAGGCTCACCACTCTTCTAAAATTAGCCCTGTGGTTATTACTCTGCAGCTCACCCTTGTAGGTTGTGTATAACCCATGAACTAGAACTTCAATGTATCTCCCGAGTGCTCTCATCATCCATCCAAATCTTTAATTCCTGAAGTATTCTTCAAACTTGGGTAATTCAGCCATCCCCGTAGTAGTTATTCTCCTTTCTGGATATAGCACCCTTTTTATCTTACCACCTAGTAAATAGAACAGCCCTGTGTTAAACATCTCTTGCATACCGAGGAACCCACATCATTCAATGATGGGCACCGAAGCAGTTGTCAATGCGAGTGGGGGTCCTATTTGTCTATCAAGGTAGCATCAACCTCGGGACCCTGAGCTTCTTCAGATGTAGCCTCTATTAAGTTTAATTTCTCTTTATTATCATCGCCATTATTATCCAGCTATGGTGTATGAGGTGGAGAAACAGTCATATTTTCCTCCCTGTCCCCTTTGGAGTTGGTAAGTCCGACTCATGGGGAACCACTTTCTTCCCCTTAGCTTGAGCAGGTGCTTTCCTCTTTTTAGCAGCTTTCTTTGTTGAGGTTCCGTTATACTCTTCTCCGTTGCTTTCAGATATGGTGTCATATTTTGTCTTACTAGATTCTACACTTTCCACTGGTTCTTGCTTGTTCACCTTTTTAGCACTTGGTTTGAACGAGGAGGCATTCTATGGAGGCATGATTCCTACAAATACACTATTATTAGTAACTCAGAAAAGAAAATAAAAAAAATTAAAACTAAAGTTCAATATGCCTTGTTAATTTGGGTATGAGTAGTGGGTACTGGTTGTAACCAATGGGTACAACTCGTATAACTGAGTCATGTCTTAGTCAGTGCATGAACTTTATTCACTGGCCTTCTTACAACTCCTCCTTACCAGTCGTACCGGTTTGGTATAACTCACCACCAATAGTTGTGAGCAAGTCAGAAATATTTATTATATTTTAATTCTTCCCAGTTGGGTACGACTAGTGTGTATGAGTCATATGGTTTGGATACGAGTTGTATGGTCAAGTCGTATCCATTCTAGAACTTTGAATTTGTTAAACATCTATGTTGTCAGTAGGGACGTGTCCCATTATAACTCCCATACCGTAGGGTAGGAGTCCTAAGAACTCTCGTATCCACTGCAATATAGAAGTCCAACTCCAAAGTTTTACTTTAATGCAATTTCCTAAAATACCCATGACTAATTTTCAGCTATGTCCATCTATTTAACACACATAGACATATCAAAATCCATTTCCCAACCCTATTTCTTCCCCAAATTCCTATTTTCAACAAAAAAAATACCTAAACTAGGGTAACAAAAAATCAATTATCATATAAATCCTACTTATCCAAGTTATTAATATCTAGTCGACTTCCTTTTAACTTGCAAAGTAAAGCAAATGAGTTTTGGAACTTACCTGTCGAGTGAAGAAATGAGTTCTTTATTTTAGATTTTTTTTCAATCCAAATTTGAGTTTAAATCAAAAAAAAAATGAAAGATTCGAGGTTGTTGGTAGTTAGATTGAGTTGGAAATACTTTGATTTTATGGATTAAAGTTTGTAATTTGGGAGAAAAATGTGTTGGGTATGAGTGTTTCTAATCGGGTGCCCAATTGTGCCCTTTTCTTTTGTTTTAAATTTCATATTGGGTCAGGTCATCCCAAGAATTAACCTAGTAAGCTTGGTTATGAGTTATGGATACGACTCGCACCCATGCTTATGGGTCATTTCTTGGACTCGTATAGGCCTGGAACTTACCTGGATTTCTGGAGTGGGGATGAATCAAGGTAACAAATCATACCTTGATATTATGACTTATTTTGAGAATCGTATCCATTCTAGAAACTATTGTCTGGTTTTGATTTTTCTTCCAAGTTAATATGACTCCTACTCACGAGTCATACTATTTAGGTACGGCTTATAAAGAGTCCATATGAGTATGTTTTCACCTTCTCTGGATTTTGTCTCTATTCCTTAGTGCTGTACATTGAACAAACACATTACCCTATAAATGAAAGAAGTACCAAAACATGGGTTGCCTCCTAAGTAGTGCTTGATTTAACATCACGGCACGACATAGTTTCCTTGATTACTCAGACTTCATCAAGGTCAATATCAGATACTTCTTTCACCTCTTCTATATTTCCCATATAGTGCTTTACACTTTGTTCGTTTACCTTGAATGGGAGATCACCATTCCTCTGTAGTTCTAAAGCACCATAGGGAAAAAGTCTTGTTACTGTGAATGGACCATGCCACCTCGACCTTAGCTTATTTGGAAATAAATATAGCTTGGAATTGTAAAGTAGAACCTGGTCACCCTTTTCAAATAACCTTTTCTCAATCTTTCGTTCATGATGCAACTTTATCTTCTCCTTGTAAAGAACTAAACTTTCATATGCCCAGAGCTGGAATTCATACAACTCATTGATGTTATTTAACCTTGATTTTCCTACATCCTTCCACTCTAAATTCAGCTTCTTTAACGCCCATAGTGCCTTATGCTCGAGCTTAATTGGTAAATAGCAAGCTTTGCCATACACCAGCTAATAAGGTGAAGCACCTATGGGTGTCTCGTAAGTTGTACGGTAAGCCCATAATTCATCATCTAACTTTCTTTCCCAATCAATCATGTTAGCATTCACAGTCTTTTCAATATGGACTTGATTTCTCTATTGGACATTTCAACTTGTCCACTGGTCTGTGGATGATAGGGTGTTTCCACCTTGTGGTTTACTCCATATTTTTCAAGCATAATCTTGAATAAATGATTGCCAAAATGTGACCATCCGTCACTAATAATAGAACGTGCCATACTGACTCGAGAAAAGATGTTCTTTCTCAAAATGTGGTAACACTCCTTGCTTCATTGTTAGGAAGCACAATTGCTTCCACCCACTTTGAAACATAGTCAACAACCACAAGTATGTACTTTATTCCACACAAACTTGCAAAAATCCCCATGAACTCTATACCCCATAGATCAAACATTTTCAATTCTAAAATAGGGATCATCGGTAATTTATGTCTTCTAGAAATAGTACCTTGTCAATGACATTGATCACAAGCAATGACATAGTCATGAGCATCCTTGTACAGGATTTTATGAGTTGTGTGGGCCCCTCGATGATGACACCCAACTTGTAATGTATGACAAGTTTCAAGTATGCTCACCAACTCTACTTCAGGTATGCATCTGAGAATGATTCCATCTACATAAACTTAAATAAGTAAGGTTCATCCCAAGAAAATTTTCTTACCTCGTGCATGAACTTCTTTCTTTGCTGATATGAAAGATCTTCTAGGACTATATCACTTGCTAAGTAACTTGCATAATCCGCAAAGCATGGAATTAAATCTTGGAAAGTTGCCAATATTTGTTCATCTGGAAAACTGTCATCAATCTCTAGTCCCTTAGAAACCTTTTGCATAGCTTCCTCCTCTAGTCTAGGCAAGTGATCTGTAACTTGATTTTTTATGCCTTTTCTGTCCTTCACTTCAAAGTCGAATTCTTGCAATAACAACACCCACCAAATGAGTCTCAGTTTTGTATCTTTTTTTAGCCATTAAGTAAAATAAGGCTATATGATATGTGTGTACTATCACCTTTGTCCCAATCAAATAATATCTAAACTTTTCAAAGGAAAAACAACTGCCAATAACTCTTGCTCCATCATGATATAGTTCTTTTGAGCAGTATTTAGTGCCTTACTAGCATAGTAGATGGGATGAAGGATCTTTTCTTTTTGTTGGCCTAGTACATCCCCTAAGGCCAATCCTCTAGCATCACACATAATCTCAAATGGTAAAGACCATTCAGCAGACAAAATGATTGGAGCAAACACCAACTTCTCTTTTAGGTTTCCAAAAACCTTCTTACATAAATCATCAAAATTAAATTTTTCCTCCTCCTCAAGAACCTTGCAAAGAGAACTAGCAATCTTCGAAAAATCTTTGAGAAATTGCCTATAAAACCCTGCACGCCGTAGAAAACTGCAAATTCCCTTCACAAAAATTGGGTAAGTTCATTTTTCAATCATCTAAATCTTCGCTTGATCAACCTTTATGCCTCTCTTTAAAATCTTATGTCTGAGCACAATTCCCTCTTTGACCATAAATTGGCTCTTTTCCCAATTAAGAACCAATTTACATTCTTCAAACCTTTGTAGAGCCTTTGCCAAGTGAATAAGACAATCATCAAAAGAATCACCAACAACTGAAAAACCATCCATAAAAACTTCAATAGTGTCTTCGACCATATCAGAGAAAATAGACATCATACATCTCTAAAATGTGGTTGGGGCATTGCGTAGCCCAAATGGCATTTGCTTGAATGCAAAGGTCCCATAAGGACATGTAAAAGTAGTGTTCTCATGGTCCTCAGTCACAATAGTGATCTGATTATAACTTAAGTATCCATTAAGAAAATAATATCATTCTCTACTTGCTAATCTGTCTAACATCTGATCCATAAAAGGCATTGGGAAATGGTTCTTCCGAGTCCATGCATTCAATTTTCTATAATCCATGTATACTCTCCACCCAGCGACCGGCCTCATATGCACTATATCATTCTTCTTATTAGGAACAATATTTATTCCAAATTTCTTTTAAACACATTGTACCAGACTAACCCAATTGCTATCAACAATGGGATACACTACACCAGCATCCAACCACATGACTATTTTTTTCACGACCTCCTTCATAGGATGATTGAGTCGATGTTGATGTTCATTATATGGAATATAATCCAATTCAAGTTGTATTTTATGAGTAGATAAACCAGGCAGAATATCCATAGTATCTGCAATTGGCCATCTAGTGGCCCTCTTAAAATTCTGCAAAACTGATAATAATGTTTTCACCTCTGAGTGGCTCTGATCATCTACAATAATAACCAGCAAAGTATAATGGGCCCTTAAAAATAAATACCGCAAGTGAGATGGGAGGGTCTTCAACTCTAACACTGGTGGTTCCTCAATGGATGGGAGAGCAGGTGGAGTAGTTCAATTCTTTAAATCTAGATCAAGCTTTTTTGGAGCATAATTAAAACCATTACCATGCAATGCACCCACTAACTCCTTATACTTCTCGATACCTTCAAAGTCAAAATTTATGATCACAGCTGTAAGAGATTCGACACCTAGCCTCTCTACAATAGGAACAACCGTATCAAAACCATTATCCCATAGAGTAACTACATCATAGGATGAATCTATTTCTTTATTATCTACATCAATCACATATACCACTTTTAATTTATCAAGCTGCTTCATAGATTTGCATACGTTGAATGTCACTTATTCATCATTGAGTCACAACATCAGATGTCCTTTCTCCAGATCAATCAGCATCCTACCTGTAGCCATAAATAGTCCTCCCAAAATAATCGAGACCTAAAAGTCCAGTTCAAAATCTAATATAACATAATCAGCAAGAAATATAAAAGAAGACACCTTTACTAAAACATCATAAAGGATACCAACAGGCTTTTTCACTGTCCTATCCACTATTACTAGTCTCATGGTAGTTGGTTTGGGAGCTCCCAACCCTAACTATTTGAATACGGTAAAGGGAATGAGGTTGATGCTAGCCCCTAAGTCATATAATGCTCGAGTGAAGTTGAAAGACCCAATAGTGCATGGTACTGTTAAAGCGTCAGGGTCCTCCTACTCAACTAAAGATCTAGTGACTACAACACTACAATAATGAATATTTTTGACTGACTTTTAACTGACTGACCTTTCCTTAGTAATCACATCCTTTATGAATTTTGTATATCCTGGCATCTGCTCCAATGCCTCTACAAGAGGTACGTTGAAAGTTAACTATTTTAACATAGACAAAAAATTCTGATACTAACCTTTTTCTTGTTTCTTTCTTAATCTTTGTGGATAGGGAGGAAGGGGTCTTGGAATAGGTTTCAGCACAGGCTCTATAACCTTCTCTTCTCCTCCATTCTTTTTGGTGCTACTCCCAATATCAATCTATTCATTATCCTTCTTTTCATCAATAATAGTTATAGGTGGATCTGTAGTAACCTTAACACTCCGAGTGGTAATGGCATGGCATTGTCTATCATTTATGGGATTTACCACTGTATTCCTTGGATGAGTTCTAGGTTGTCTCTGGTTCACTTTTGTTGACATCTAACCAAACTGCTTCTCCAACTGCTTGATTGTTGTAGCATGTGACTCAACTTTATGGTTCAATCCTAACAGATCCACTTTGATGTCTTTCAAGCAGTTCTCTTGACTTTCTTTCCCTTTAACCAACTTGTCCAAAAGTGCCTCCATTCTGAACTCTGTATCTCGACTACCTGGTGGAATATATTTGTCACTTTTCTCTTTATAATCATCCTTATGCTGCCAATCACTATCTCTGTCTCTACTCTTATCTTTGTATCTATCATTATAATAGTTTCAACCTTGAATCCCTTGCCCTTGGGCTCAAAAAATCTGTCAATCGACAATCAAGATACTTTACCCCTTTTTTAGATTTGATCTCGAATGGTTTGGAAGTAAACCCTTGTGTCACAACTGCATTCACCTTTTTAGCACTCATTGGTGCAAATTGTTTCATGGGTAACCCAATATCTATACGAAGCTATGCCGCCTCTTGGGATACCATGTCATTTACTACTCCATAAGTATTTATTGCCCCAATAGCATATGTACCACCACCATGTTTTGAATCTTAAGTATACCATCCTCTTATGGTAACCATAATATTATCTAGCATTTCCTGTGCAGCTTTCCAATGAAGACGCATAAATATGCCACCTAAAATAGTGTATATCATAGCTCTTGAACTATCATTCAATGATCAATAAAAGATCTCAGACAAGTTAGATCATCTAATTCTGTGATTTGGTACCATGCTAAGCTTCTTCTTGAATTGAAACCATGCCTCATACATATACTCCATAGGTAGTTTTTGGAAATTTTGAATTTCATCCTTCAACTATAACATCCATGTAGGAGGGAAGAATTTTCTCTGAGATTATGTTTTTAACTTATGTGAATTAGTGATAGATCCTCTTGAAAGTTGCCCTAGCCATAGTAATGCTTCACATGTCAAAGAAAACAGGAACAACCTCAATCTCAATGCTTCCTGATTAACTCCTAGAATATTATAACTTGTGTAGATCCTGAGAAAATTTGTAAGGTGCATGTTTCCATCATCCTTAGCTGCACCCGAAAATACACCCTTCAAATTCAATATTTGGATCATAGCCTAGTGATATCAAACTTCACATTAGGGGCTAAAGTAGGAGGAATAATGGTTCCGGACTCTATAGGCTCAACATAACCTAGATCTTCATCATCTTTCTCATATGGGTCTAAGTTTTGATATACTAAAATAAATGGAGCCCTACCTCTCTGAAATCAATGATCAACAACTTGTCTCGGTCACACTAGTCCTCCTTACTAAGCTACTGCCACCTCTGCAGCAAGTTTGGCTTCTTCTGGTTCTCTATATTCTTTCCCCAATAGTTGTTGTGTTTGTAAGTCTGCAATATTCTGCGGATCTAATGGAGCACGCGGGAGTGCTACATTTGGATCCACTGGTGGAGGATCTTAAACTCCTTCATGAACTTTTCTTGACATTTTTATTGGTGTTTGAAGGATTCTCTCTTCTGGATGAAAAGGGAGTAAGGGATTGCCTCTACTCCTAGTACTTAACATACACTTGCATATTTCAAAGCAAAAATAGAAAATAAAAACCTGCGAACTTAACCAATTCAGTTCACTACTCAACCGTCTTCCCCGACAACAATGGCAAAATTTGATAACAACCATAACTATACCTCAACTAAAAGTATAGTATGGTCAATTGAAAATATAATAACCCAAAAAGGTTGGGGTTGATCCTACAGAGAAAATATGAATAATTTCTTGCTTTGATGCAATCTATGAGTAGAAAAGGAAAGTAAATAGGGGAATTTGTAGTATCAATTGTAAGTAGTAACCAAATCTTGAGTGCTTTTGAGTTTTAATCAATATGAGATGAACTCTAGGTTTGTGTTCCCCTTGGCTTCTCAATTGTGCAAATTTCTCATGATTAGCCCAACTATATTGTTGTTCTTTATGCAAAGCCTACAAGATAAGTATTACCAATAACCGGATAAGCTCAAAGATAAATTTCACCCTTTACTGAATAAGTCTCAGGGTGTATCCTTATTGCCCCTTGCTACGGCCTTAGTACACTTATCGGGGTAGGATCAAGTGATAAGATGAGATGAGAGGACTAAAAGATGGAGGTAGAAATCCTAAATCACTACCTTAATTTCGTTTCCTACTCGTAAACTCCTTGGTTATCAAATGGGTACGAATACAGGCTATCTCAAGGTACGGCCGATACTTGAAATTAATTATTGCGAAGAAGATTAAGATACATGAAGAAACCCTAGAACAGTTGAATAACATACTTCCTCTACGTAGCTAATTTGTTAGGGTTCCCATAACCCTAACTAAGGAGATTAGCTGCTCATGTTTGTACAAGAAACCATGATTATCAATAAAGAGTTCATAAAATCAATTGCACAACAATAAGATAACTGAACTCCAAAGTCTTTAATTGAATAAAACCCTAAAATCTCAGGAACAATTGTTAAGTATTGTATTAATATGTAAAAGTACGTAAGTGTAACACCCCGCATTTTGGGCTAGAACAAAAATCGCCATTTGTATGTGTAGATGATCTAAAAGCCATAAATCCTATGCAAATTTGGCATCTTAATCAATTATGTAGTGCGGGAACATATTTGGGCATGAATTGAGATCATAGTGTTCCCCTAAATCAAGGATGAGTTGAAAGCTTTCCTATAGTTCTAGTTTGAGTGAGTATCAAAACTTGAGTCAACTTCAATCGACCATAACTTTTTAGATATAACGAATTATAAGGCCTACTATATATCAAATGAAATCTCTTCGAATTATCTTTCCAAATATACCAATTTTTCCAAAATCTGATACCCGAGCAAAGAGTTATGGCCATTTTAGTGACTAAGATAATAGCATCATGCAATTAGCATGCAATGCACGCTCTGTCGCACGCACCTAATTTCCAGGTCCTATTTTTACTTTTTTTAGGACAAAAATGGTATTTTCCACCCCCTATTCAGCCATAACACGAGATTAAATCCCCAAATACCAAAATAAGGTCATTCTCTCTCAAAAGCACCAAGAATACTTCTTAGGGTTTCAACCCAAAGATCAAAATATCTTAAGATTTCACCGTGGGTTTTCATTAATTCTTCAAGATTTGGAATCTCCATTGCGAGGGTTACAAGAAGCACCCATAAATTGTTCGAATAGCATCCCTAAAGCACAAGTTCATTCAAGAGTCATAAATTAAGGTACGTGGAGTTTTCCTAAAATTTCATGGGCAAAGAAACCTTTTTTAATTCATGCTAAGGATTTATAAATCATGATTTTATGGAAAGGGTTTGAATTTTACCATTACTAGTACGTTTTAGAAGCTTTAATTAATATTGTTTGGTCTTTAGGCCTTTCCCCGAAGTGATTTGAAAACCTATGTATATGTATGCATGTGTTTAAGGATAAATGTACAATTGAGAGCATGAATCCTAAAGAATCCCTCTCTTGTTATGATTTTGTCCATCTTTTATATGGTATGAATTGTGTTTGAAATGTCTTGATTATTGCTATGACTTGAATATGATTTTGAATCCAAAAGAGAAAGTTGTGCATATTGATAAATATTGAATACACTTTTAATGAAAGAATTGCATGTTTGCCAAATATACATGACCACCACATGGTTATTGAAAGAATGAGAATCGTAGCATGGTTTTGACTTGTGCTTTCGAAATATGAAATTTCCTATACTATTTACATGCTTGGGTGGTCTGAATTATATTTTAATGAAAGAATCGTGAATGGTATAATATGGCTTAGAAATAGGACTTGCCAATCTTGGATTTTAATGAAAGAATCATGAATGGTATAATATGGCTCAGAAATAGGACTTGCAAGTCTTGGAGTGACGACACCAACTCAGTTAAAGCCATAGTAATTCAGAACAGAATAGAACACATGTTTGAAATTAGATTTTTTAGATTATGAATTTAGACAGATACATGTTTAGAAAAGGTTTAAAAATAGGTTTAAAGAGAGTTAGATGGTTACTAGAAGAAAGTATGAGTTGAAAGACTCTATGCTAGAAACCATGATTTGCTGACACAGGACTATGGTACTATGCTTTGTGATCTTGTGTACCTTAATTCATGTCATCCCAAATTGGGACTATGATTAGGAGCCCTTCTTTGTGATCTTTTGGACTACCATGACATGTTGATTTGATTGGAGATTTTGACACCCTACTGTGTGATCTTGCGTGTCCCTCTTATAGATACTTCAATTCATGTGGCAAACTTAGATTGGGGGCTTGGCCACCGAGTCAAGGGTGTTCCATATAGCCCATAAAATTACAGATTGTAGGGTGTGCTATCTATCTCAGAAGTAAGACAAAGAGTGAGTCATGGTTTCAAAGAAATGTTTCAAAGTCTTTAAAATATGCCCACGTGTTTTCATATATTATATGTAAAATATTTAATGAATTTCTCTCACTTATGTAGTAGTGGGGGTCCTAATAAGTAGTAGGTTTTCTCTAGACAGAAGTGCAGAGTTTCGTGGTGAGCCTTCTATATTTTAGAAGGCCTAGTTTACTTTAGTCATTTATCATTATCATGTTTTGGTCTACTGGGGGCTTTGTCCCAGTTTTCAAACAGCTGGGTTTATGCATGTAGTAGAGATTTCACAGATTAAGTCAGATATAACTCATATATTTTGAATTACAGTTTCCATTAAGATTTGAATTTAGATTTAATAACCATGATTTTATTTTATTTTGTATTTTTGCATTATCTTTTTCATATGAGTATAGTGTATGTGATTATAAGTGAGAAGGGCGTCCGAGCCTTCATGGTTTGGGATACTTGTCACGGCTAGGGCCCCAGTTTGGGTTGTGACAAACTTGGTATCAGGACATGGTTCATAGTCCCACGGTGTCTTCAAAATCACGTCGGGTAGAGTCTTATTTATGGGTGTGTAGTGTGCCACACTTATAGGCAAAAGGCTACTAGGAATTTAGGAATGTCTCTCTTTCTTCAAGTTCTAGTTCGTGCTATGGAGTCAGAATATTTCTCTTACATGCTCAAATTCGTGCTATGGTGTCGCCCATACAGAAATAAAGTCATCCCAATTCTTTTTTTACTTTGATGTGCTCAGATATGTCTCATTATTGGGGTGATTCAAGTTCAAAAGTTTAGAGTCTCAACAGTATTGTTCTTTCTGATTAAGCCATATAAAAGCTTAAAATTTTTACAAGGACTTGAGAAGAGTCCGTTAGTGCTCCAAGGTGTATTGATTCTAGTGTGAACTTTGATTTTGATGAAATAGAGCTTTCTAGCCTACAGTATTAAGTGTATTCAGTCTTTTTCAAAATTTATGTTGCAGATGCTATGCTTCAGGGGGAATGATATGTAGCAAAATGTTGGAACTATATTTCTACCCGAATAGAAGTATAAGTTAAAGTGATGGTGTCATGACCTATTGGTAGTGATATTGGACCAAGAAGTTAGTATTGTGAAGTCGCAAGGTTAGAAATCAGAGTGAGGGTGACTTTTGTGTAGATAAATGTGTTTAGTTAAATAGCTGATATTTGAGAATGATTTACCATTTTATAGTGATAGACTAATATGGTAGCTAGTAGCATGTGTGGATTGTATAGTAGTCTATGAGAGAAGTGTTTGACTCAGATTATTTTTATTTATACAAGGTAAGATATGTATTCTTAGATCATTGAATATTGTGTGTCAAGTTTCTATCTCTTGTAATCTTGTTATCATTGTGTTGTTGAAACTGAAAGTCTAGTGAAGCCATGTGAGGCTCTTTCGATTCACTAGCGTAGTTGCCTTGTCATTCATCTCATTTTTTGTTCAAAATATAAAATCAAAGTCTAGTGGAATCGTGTGGGGCCTATTTTGATTCACTAGCAACTTGTTGTTCATCTTGTGTTCTTGTGTTGGTTGGAACTGAGGTTTAGTGGCATAATGGCAAGAAAAGTAGTAACGGCGATTTATTGAATCTATGTATAGCCAAATCTTTTTGCATGAGATTGAGTTGGTAATGAAGTGATACGACCTTGTCTGTTAGTTTAGTAGAAGATAGAGAAGGAGTTATTTTTTAAGGTGAATTGATGTTTGCTTGAAGTATAAAAATAGTTGTTGACAGTGTTTGTTGTACAAGATGAGTATAGTTTATTGATGAAGGTACTTGGTGGATGAGTGTAGTTAATCTAGGAATCCCTAATATTGTAAGAGGGAGTTTAATTGAAACTTATAGAGTTATGGACTAAGCTTAGCTGTAAAAAAAAAGGGTGTAGATAGTGATAGTGTGTAGAAGAAGGATGTGTTAATGGATTGTGAATAGGGTAGGCCATATGATTATGATTGATTGTTGTTGTTACAGAGTTCTAGTGTACTAGTATTTCTTGATGTTTTATTTCATATTTTTTTCTAAAGTGAGAATTATGTGTAAGGTTGGATTGTAAACCATGTTTAGCACTAGACATTAAGTTTGAACAGTTGATGGCCATGAAAGTAGATGTGATGATTTCTTTGTTAATGATACTAGTTATAGAGAAGTGATCTAATAGGCTTGAACAGTGTACGCAAATGTAACGTCCTGATTTTCTGAACCGAAAAGCTACATGGTGCTCATGACCCCAAAGGACCACAAGCTAACCCATGACTGATATTTGTACCTGTAAACTGCATAATATCTCATAAAATATGCAGAAACATGAACTGTAAGGCCATAAGGTTCAATACTAATACATATTTGAAAAATATGGTATGACAATACCAAAAAGGAACATAAATACTGAAGTCTGAACATCTAATCTGACATCTAGTCTGAAAGCCTCTAACTGAACTGAATAAGGAGTTGATGGGACATGTCCCCAACTAACTCCAACTACTGAAATAGTGAAAACTGAAATAGAAATGAAATCATCATGTCCTCAAAGGATGAGGACTCACGTCTAACTCTGACTGCTGATCCTAGAATCAACTGCTGATTTGGAGCTCATGCCTCTAAACCTATGGTGTAACATAAGAGAAAGCACCATAGCACAAATATGTCAGTACGTCTGAATTTACTAAGTATACGAGTGAGGAAGGCTAAATGCAAAGGGTTATATGCATGAAAAATACTGATTGATATGAACGTGAGAGTACATACATGCATACATAACTGTAACTGAATTCGTGGAGATACTGACTGCTAAGTCTGAATACTGATAACATGAGTGTACTAATAATGAGATTCTGAAAGACTGAGTTTACTGATATTGATATGTAAGTCACTAATAAGTGATGGATCTGATACTATATTACTGAATACTGGGAAACTGATACTATATTACTAATAAAGGAATCATTGTTTCTAACAGTTCAAATTATGAAGAACTGGTCTGATTAGCTGTATCTGACAGTCCTGAAGCTGAGTACCAATAGCATGAGTTCTGATAACTTTTATGATTAATTGCATAAGTGACTGTATCTGATAGTCCATAAATCTGAAGGAAACTATCTGAGTTTAATTATATTTCTGAGTTGACTATAACTGACAGTCCTAATATACTGAAATTTGAAGAACTATCTGAGCTCTTTACTGAGACTGGGTAGCTATAGCTAACAGTCCTGAAATCTGCAACTAAAACTATGGGAAGTAGTTATCTAATCGACATGCCCCAAATGCGCTATAATAGCTAAGCTGGGGTCCAATCTCTGCCCTGACTGGAGGGGTGTCAATACCGCGCCATTGGTAAGGACAGCTGTGAGAACACTATACTGGCAGGTACTCAATTAGAATGGTGGGAACCCTAAACTGAAGGGTTAATCCACCTCATCAACCCTAATCTGATGGGTTAAGATGTCTCAACCTACGCTGGCTACGTAGTTCTGGAACACAAGGATGACTACTAAGAATCACACCCTGAACTGGCGGGTGAGTTCCCATCCTTGGGTTCACTCGGTGCTAACTTCTACTCCCACTTGAAGGACATTGAATTGAATAACTAAGCTAAACTGAATAACTGAACTGAACTGATTAGCTGAACTGATACTGTTTAACCGAACTGATACTAGTGGTATTGTTTAGCAGAGCTAAACTAAGTTTACTGGATTCCAATGACTAACAGAATGTACTGAGTTCTGAGGACTGGTTGAGAGTACTAAAGTTACTGAGATTGACTGTGAATACTGAGGTTGCTGAGGTTACTGAGCACTGAGATTACTAAGATTACTGGACTGCTGAGATTACTGAGATTTTTGAGTTTTCCTGAGTCACATGACTGACTGAATTCTATAGATCATGGCTTGACTGAGAGTATCATGAAAACATGACATTGCTCTAGCCACACAGCTATATTTTTTGGGTACAAGTACCCCCAAGACTTGATGGAAGAAAACTGACACAACTTGAATTTCTTGAGTACACGACCATCAATAAAAATCCATAATACATGAGTGGGGGATTTCATGAAGTACATGGTCATCATAATATCTATCATTAATAGGAATGCTTATAATAAAGTCATAAATCTCATATTCTAATATCATGGGCATTCCGACAACATATACTACCCATAGCAAGGGCATGGAAACCATTCAAGCATAAGGGAGCAGCAACATGTAACGTTTAGTTCATATTGTAATGATTTGGGGATATTATACTTCATGTATTTATTCAACATCTCAAACATGGTAGGGAAAGCATGGATATATTTTGTGTACATAATTTATATCTCCACTATCATACACGCTTTATACCACAACAATAACAACACATAATTTGCATGGAAATTCATATTGAAGTGTATGACTAATATGAACTTGTTATTTAGATATCATAAAATCATGTAAATATGAAATTCTAACATACTAGGCATTTTATCGAACACCTTGCATGCATTCTTTAAGGCATAGGTGGATTTCATCAAATTATACATCATGAACAACAAAATTTACATATTTCCAACTCATATGATATCATGAAATTCAAAAAAATATATAAAGATTCCATCTTGGGAATCACCCAATATCAACAATATGATCATCACCACCCAACAATATAGAAATCATACTTTATAATGAAAAAGAGGGTTTTTGAACTTTATGGATGAAAGGGATCCATAAATCAACTCACGCATACTATTATATAGCAAAACAAACAAGCATCAACATGGGTATGATCATATCACCACAAACAACCAAGTTTTTGTATTTTAAAGATTGATTCTTGAACTCCACGGACGAAAGGAATCTATGGATGAACACTATGCATACCTTGGAAAGGAGGTTCTTGATGATTGACGGAGGAATTTCCTTGAAATTTGATCTTCAATCTTGATTGTGCAACCCTAGTTGTTTTTCTATTTTATTGCTCTTGGATGATGAGCTTTGAGATGTTAATAGGGTTGTAATGTGTTTAGAAGCTATATATTTTGTAGGGTTAAGTTTAGGGACGTGTAAGGAGTGTTAAAAGACTTAATTACCCTCAAAATAACTCAGAACGGAGTGTTTTTGGCATTGGAACTGACTTAGGCGGCTCCTAACCAATCACCTAAGTTTGGTTGGGCGGCGCCTAACCAATCGCCTATCCTTACTGTCTCTCACAAAAATGAGCATAACTTTTTGCTCGGGTATTGGATTAAGGCGAAATTGGTATTGTTGGAAAGACAATTCAATTATCTACAAGTTTTTAGGTAGAAATATGTAGAAATAACATATTAACATTGAGTTATACTCGTTCAAAGATGACCCTTGCAAAATCGAACACTAAAACTTGATGGATTCAAAAACTCTTAGCTTGTATTACCTTAAGTGACTCATATGAACATGATTAATGTATCATAATCTATCTTATTGCTAGGATACTCATTGTAAGTCATGCACTAAAATTCTACTCATAGGATAGGAGGTTTCATACGTAGGAAAAATGGTTTATCTCCTAGCTTAGAAACATACGGGGTATTACAGCAAGAGCTTAAGTTTATTTGAGTTGTAGTGAAGTATGATATTGTATGTATGATGTGGAAATATGCCCAAAGTGATATGGAGTTGTGGCATTTTATAAGGCTATTGCATATTGCGTGTGGCTAGTAGTATCGTTAAGTTGCTAGATGGAGAAAGACTTGATAGATGGTAATGGTGTTCTAAATGGCCAAGTTAAGAAGTTTTGATTGATAGTGTTGAGCCTTTTTATATGATCTTGATTCTTATGGTAGAGAGATATCAGTCAGAAGTCGCGATATTGGTGGGCTATGACAGAAGTAGAATTGTTTCATCAAAGACTTGGTGATATCCATGTTAAGTGTTAGAATCTAAGTTGAGTTTTTTTTAAGGTTGAACTAATAGAAATAAGAGTTGAAGCGCTAGAGGGTGTGCACCCCAACTATGGGAATATTCATGAAGATTTGAAGTTATTAAGTGTTTAAGTATTATGTGATGACTATTGGGGTTATAGAAAGATAGAAGTGTGTCTCAGAAGGTAGTATTAGCAGTGGGTTTTCCACTTTTAGGTGTAGTCTTTTGGGTTAAGTTCTATGATATACATGTTACTAAGGTATCTCTCAAACTTAAGATGATGGCTTGAAGTGAAGGGGGAGATGATAGGATGAATAACTAAGTCAGGCTCTCAGATTCTAGTAGTGATGTCAGTATGACATGGAACATCAAAAAGTAAGGGTAAGACTCAACCCATTCTTACCGCAGTATTTTTCAATTATCCTAATAACTACTCATACCTTACGCTTCAGTTCCATGATCATAGTTCATGTTCATGCTTATGATAGAGAATTATGTACTCTTCTAGTTCCAAAATGAGGAGTTCTAGTTCATTCAATTATCAGAATCACATTCCATATGTTATGAACTCTAAATTAAGGTCATGCAGCTCATGACTCATGTACTCATGCTTCTTAGTGTGCTCAATTCCCATAACTCATGCTATACTCCTTATGATTGGTAAGATTTAGCTTATAGTCATGTATGCCTCAATTCAGATCACTTTGATAAATCCCTGATGTTGATTTGTTATTCCTCAAGCTTGAGTTAAGTGTCAAGTCTCGTATAATATTCTTCCATGCTTCAAGGTTTTATGTTCTAACTTTTTAGTGACTCTTCCTTATGTAATGATAGTGGTGGTGAGTAAATGTCTCTTGTTTGTAAAAGATCATTGTATTCTTGTTTAGCTAAGGCCATAAGTGTGAAGTAAGATTGGGGCCAAGTATTTTATGCATGTGATGGTTAGTTGAAATTTATGTGTGTATGTTCTTGAGGTAGTGCATAAGAGTTGTATTGATAGTGGTTTAGAGAATATATAAAGTATGCCTTTATGGGTGTTTGCCTTGAAGTTCATATGTGGTTATAAAGATAGGCTTGAATGACATGTTGGGATTTAAGTGGAGGAACGCAATATGCGCTAGTGAATCCATAGTAAAAGTTCAGAGTTGGTCATTGAAGTGGTAAGGAATGTTATGCTTAGGGTGTAAACTTTAAAAAGATATAGAAAGATTTATCAATGCCCCTATAAAAATTACAAGTTGAATCGAATGAGTATGATATTTAAGGGGAAAAGTATAGTTGAGGGAGTATTCGAGAAGTGTGCTAAGCTTGAAAGTGAAAAGTTGCATTGCCTAAGTCCTTGTAATTCTGTCCTAGTTTATGAGATATATGTCTAAATTCCATGTTATAGAGTAGTGTCATTGTTATGATTCCTTATTTGGATGTGTTGTGTAACTCATGTCAGAGATTCTTTGCTCCCTAATGCTACTAGGACTTCTTTAGAAAAAGTGTTGAAGAGATACTCCAGTTAAGTGTAAATGTCCAGTATAATTTAGTTTAACAGTCAGGCAGACAAGTTATTGTGGTTTTCCACCTTTTCACCCAGTCCTACTATCCGAAGTCCAATGCATATGACCATCCCAAAAGATAATCTATTCCATCCACATAAGTTTCGAACTAAGTTCAGTCCAAGCATCATGTTTCAGATTCAGTTATTTAGTTATTACTTAGTTCATAAAAGTTCAGCACATAATCTCAAACTTTTCCAACTATTTTAGCTCAGACAGTGTAATACCTTTGTACGATCTAAATCTTGTTTCCTCATGATTCGTACTTACATAAGTTATCACTTCTAAATCCAAGGTGTGTGATTTGAGCATAAACACTTCGGGGGGAATCCTAAACTCTCAGTATGAATCAGCTCCTTAAAATAAGTAAGGGCAAGTCAGCTCAGAATTCAGTTTCATAATAGAAGTTTAAATTTTTCAGATTAGTTAAATCCTTTCTTAGAAGACACATCATGCCGTTGTTATTCCATACCTTTAAGCTTCAATGTTCCTACCCATCATTCGGGGATGAATTATCCCAAGGGGAGATAATGTAACATCCCGCATTTTGGGCTAGAACGAAAACCATCATTTCTATGTGTAGGTGATCCAAAAGCCATAAATCCTATGCAAATTTGGCATTTTAATCAATTATGTAGTGCGGGAACCTATTTGAGCATGAATTGAGATCATAGAGGTCCCCTAACTCAAGGACGAGTTGAAAGTTTTCCTATCGTTTGAGTTTGAGTGAGCGTCGAAACTTGGGTCAACTTCAATCAACCATAACTCTTTGAATATAATGAATTAGAGGGCCTACGGTATATCAAATAAAATCTCTTCAAATTATCTTTAAGACGATACCAATTTTGCCAAAATCTAATACCCGAGCAAAAAGTTATGGCCATTTTTGTGACTGAGACAGTAGCATCGCGTGATTAGCGTGCACCCACACTATATCTCACGCACATAATTTCTAGGTCTTATTTTCGCATTTTTAAGGGTAAAAGTGGTATTTTCCACCCCCTATTCAGCCATAACACGGGACTAAATCCCCCAAACACCAAAATAAGGTCATTCTCTCTCAAAATCACCAAGAACACTTCTTAGGGTTTCAACCCAAAGATTAAAATATCTTAAGATTTCACCGTGGGTTTACAATAATTCTTTGAGATTTGGAATCCCCATTATGATGGCTACAAGAAGCACCCATTAATTCATGTCATCCCAAATTGGGACTATGGTTAGGAGCCCTGGTTTATGATCTTGTGCACTACCATGACATGTCGATTCGATTAGGGATTTTGGCACCCTACTATGTGATCTTACGTGTCCCCCTTATAGATACTCCAATCCTTGTGGTAAACTTGGATTGTGGGCTTGGCCGCCGAGTCAAGGGCAGATTCCATATAGCCCGTGGAATTACAAATTATAGGGTGTACCATCTAGGTTAGAAGTAAGACAAAGAGTGAGTTATGGTTTCATAGAAATATTTCAAAGTCTTTAAAATGTGCCCATGTGTTTTCATATATTATATGTAAAATGTTTTATGTATTGCTCTCGCTTATGTTATATATAAATACATTATTTTAGATTTCTCTGCATACCAGTACATCTGTATTGACCCCCCCTCCCTTCCAGATTCTGAGGCTCAATCTAGGGGTCCCGATAAGCAGTAGGTTTTCTCCAGACAAAAGTGCAAAGTTTTGTCGTGATCCTTCAATATTTGAGAAGGCATAGTTTACTTTAGTAAATTATCATTATCATGTTTCGTTCTACTGGGAGCCTCATACCAGTTTTCTGACAGTTGGGTTTATGCATGTAGTAGAGATTTCGCAGACTGAGTCAGATATAACTCAGATGTTTTGAATTGCAGTTTTCATTAAGATTTGAATTCAGATTTAATGACCATGATTCCATTTTATTATGTATTTCCGCATTATCTTTTTCATATGAGCACAGTGTATGTGATTATAAGTTAGAAGGTCTTTCGGGCCTTCATGGTTCAGGATGCTCATCACGGTTAGGGCCTCAGTTCGATTCGTGACAGTAAAAATGTGTAATAGACGTAACCTAATAAAAGATAAACCCTAGGATATTTATAGCATCTCAAAAATAACCAAAAATCCTAATAAAATGGAAAAGGTAAGGTAATGTCGGTAGTTGGTAAGACAAGATCTTTACTCATATCAGCTCAATATGATTCATACCCTACCTTATCATATCAGTTCCAGTGTCTGGTCTTCCCATGGCTTCAATTTTCTATTCAGTATACGACTTCTTTTTACGAGTCATACCTGAGTGTACGACTCATGTCTTCAACTCTTATCCACCTGGGACTTCATTCTTTCCCAGCTTTGAACACTAGTTTGTATACGACATATATATAAGTGTTGTACTCGGACTTTCGACTCGTATTTCTTTAACACTTCAACTCTTAGATGGTAGCTTAGGTTCTGTTATGATTACAACTTTTTTTATGACTCGTATCCTAGTTTACGACTGGGATACTCGAGTTGTATCTTCCTCATACTTGGCATCTTCATATGGCTTTTGGTTCTACTATTTATACAATTTAGGATGCAAGTTGTATTGGATGGTTACGACTTAGGAGCTGAATCATATGTTGATCAAAGTTGGTCTTTTTTAGATTTTTTTCTTCTCTTTTTGTTCAAATACTATTATAGACTTGTTTTACCTGCAATTCACACCAAAGTGCATCATATCCAATAAAATACCCTAAGTTCACACATAAATTCATGATTTTAAGCATCGAAAGTGTCGTGTTTCCATGCCACATCATTTTATCACTTTCCCTGAATTACATGCCAATGCTTATCTCACTGACCGTCCTAGGACACTACATTATTTCATGATGCAGGGTTCGGAGACTTTTCTATTACTCCTGTGCAACGTCAGGTGGTGCAGATATTTGTTAAGTTGTTGTGAAGTGGTGAGCCTCCATTATCTAGAACATTTTACCATTTCATTCGGTTTATTTTAAGATTTAGGCAATTAAAGAGTTCCATTGTTAAGGTCGGGTGCATTTTCTGACCTAATTTGTTATTCTAGTTTTAGAGTTTTTAAGGACAAAGTGTGGGTTGGTTATTTGTTTTGTATTCTTAGAACCTTCCTATTAGTTTATATATCATTCTTATTGTTTGGTGCTGCTTCCTCTATTATTTTACTATGCTCAGGTAGTTAGGATAGGGGGTGGTCTCTGGTCCACAATGGGCTTAAGATACTCATCACGGCCAGGCCCTAGTTTAGGTTATAAAAACTCGGTATCTGAGCTAGGTTAGGGTCTTTATAGTCCACAAATCCGTTTCGAGTAGAGTCTCTTTTTGTAAGACACGTAAAACTTCAATCATTTTATTTTTAACCCTTTTATTTTCGTCAAAGCAATTTTTGGCTTGAATGGTGTCTAGGGATGTTAAAGGGGTAATTTAGGAAAGTTTTGAAATTTTGGGAAAGGCTTCAGTGCTATTTTTGAACTCCGAGGCATGTACCTCCGTGATATCACCGTGCCACGAAGTTTAGGCACCACTATATTGGCATGGCACGGAAGTTAACCTCTTCGATAAGGTCGTGCCACATTGAGGTGTAAATTTTATCAAGTTTTGTATTTTTCACTTGGGGGTGATGGTTTTTTGGTATTTTTACCATTTCCACGACTTATAAATATAAAATTGACCTTTCCCCTTTAACAAAAAAGATCAAACACTCTTATTTTCTCCTCTAACACCTAACCTAAGAAAGCTTAAGGATTTCATATAGAATTCATCATCTGGGCTCCAAACTTGAAATTAACTTCAAATTCTTTTGTATTTCAGGTATTTTTTCTTTCCTAAACTTTAATTTTACATTGTGGCATCAATTGAATGGGTTTTCATGTGATTTAAATTATGTGTTTTGACATTGAGTTGAAAGATTTTGGTTGTTACTAATTGACTTACCTGTCCCATTTTTAAATTGATATTTCTTACTTTAAATTAATATTTTTGGGCCCGAATTGGTACATTATTTAAAAGGTTGGGATGGGGAACATGGGTTTCCCCAGATTGGATGAATTTTGGCTTGGAATTGCATGAACCTCAACCCACTTTGTGAATTTGATTTTAAATATGGGAAATTTCATGGTTTAACTTGCTTTTGAACTCAATGCATTGCATTAATGGATAAATAGATATAAAAATGGATTTGGATGGCCTTGTTGGCCATGGTTTGAATTTTTATGGAACTTCGGAGTCTAATTTGGTCGTGTGAATTGGTTGGGCATAAATATATTAGCTTGCAAGCATATTGATATGACGATACCAAATCATAAATGCCTTAATAAATGACTCCTGGGTTACTGGTTGGTTATAATGCAACTTGCTTTAATTTGGTCTTAAATGGGGTTGTGTAGCTCACCGTAAAAGTGTAAATCCCAAGGGGACAAACACTGGAAACCACGTTTGCTGGTGTTGGAGGTCTATATGATTGTATTCTTGATACACTAGCTATATTTATATATATATATGCCTATTTCCTATGGTGGCTTTTGTTTTACCTCAAATTTTCCTCGGTTCGTGTGATACATGCAATAGGGACCTTTCAATAAAGGGAGTTGAACCCATATAGACCATGGGTGCCCTTAGGATGGATCGAGCTACACAGTCCAGGTTAATGGTTTTAAAACTCTCATGTTCATGACCCTTACCCTATCCTAGAATCTTATATATGTATATATTAATGTATGCATATGGTTTTAACTAATTTTGGACATGGCATTATGTTATCACCTTTCCTAAGTTACATGCCAGTGCTTATCCCACTGACCATCCTAGGACATTACATCATTTTATGATATAGGGTTTGAAGATACTTTTGTTGCTCTTGTGCAGTGTTACGTGGTTGAGCACATTTGTTGAGTTGTTGTGAAGTGGTAAGCTTCCATCCTTCGGAAAGCCTTATGATCAACACCCAAAATACACCTCCAATTAAGGATAAAGCGATCGTTCTCAAGTAAAGTAACCTAACTAGGTTGGGGTTAAACCAACAGGGAATACGTGGATTTATATATTTAATTTGTTGAACTCAACGAGCAGAACTAAAAGTAAGTAGGGGGTTTGTTGTTGTAATCTCGAACAAGTAGAAAATCTCAACTTTGATTGAAATCAGGTAGTGATGAACACTAGAATTATGTTCCCTTGGCTTCTCAACTCAGGAGGCTTATCGTGCTTTATTGAACCAACCCAGTGCCTTACATTCAGAATCTGATAAGTTATGTACCATTAACTGTCTTGTGGACTCAATAATGGATTTCATCCTTTACCTTTTGAGTCTCAGGATGTCGCATTAATAATCTTTATCCTAGATCCCATTTAACTATTATCTTTCAAGTCTTAAGTTATTAGATAATAGATAACTAACTTACAAAGATGATACTGATCATCCTAGATCGACAATTAATCTTCAAATTACTGTTGAAATTATCTTTTCCTAGTCACTACTCCTCTTGTGGACTAAGTAGTGATATTCTAGGAGAGATCTAACCGTTTGCAACTACTAAGACATCTATAAAACCGAAGATAATACAATAATTGCAAAGATACTGGTTAAGAACAATTTAGCACTTCCCCTATTTCGTCAATATGCCTGAGTCCCACAACCCTAGATAAAGGCTTTAACCGCTCATGCTTGTGAAACAATCAGTGGTGTTCATAATGAAAAGCATTAAATGATATCACAATTTTCAACAAATAAAACCCAAAGCCAACACCTAGATTTTAAACCAAAATCAAGAACGAAGTAATCCCAAGATCAAACTCAAAATCTTGGAATATATGTTTGTAAGTGTTAAGAGTACATAACCTAACTACAAAATGTCATAAGGATATTTATAGGATACAAGGAAACCTTAAAAATCAAAAACCAAACGAAAAAAAATTAAGGTCGGAAGGCCACATACAGACTGCATGTACTGCATATGGACATATGTGCTCCTTAGTAAGTGACACACCTACTTCAAAGCTCCTGTAACTCTTTGGACTTGGATCTCTGTCACTTACTTTGGTCACATACGAACTGTATGTACCAATAGGAACATATGTTCCCTTAGTAAGCAACAAAGTCTTTTTTTCCTGCCTCTGAGCCTCTCGACTTCAAGTTTTGACACCTACATTGGTCACCTACACCTCGCAAGTGGCACATAAGCCCAGAATTGCCTTAGTAAGTAGCGAAAATCTTTAATTTTCATCTTTTTCTTCAATTTAGCATCCAAAACCTGATTTCCTACCAAACATACCCAAAACACATCATATCTCACAGAAAACCTAAGAAACTTGCATATTTTCATTGTTTTAAGCATCAAAAGTGTTATAAATCCATAGCACATCAACACCCTCAACTTAGAATGTTTACATGTCCTCAGGAAACATAACAGAACAAACAAAACACGATGTTTAACTAGGAGAATCTAAGTTATCTAAGGCAATCAATCATCACTTTAAGCTCAAACACATTACCTCCTCATATATAAACAATCCAAAACCAACTATGTGTAGACATGAAGAATAACAATCTGACACAAAGGAATCAAGGTATGGTAATTACATTAGTAATAGACAAACATACATATATACAAGTTACACTACCCAGGCAAGTAAATAGCTAGAAATATAACCCATGTTCCCTCACAACAAAGAAGTCCCACTCACTAATATGAAAAATTACATGTCAACACTGGGACAATCAAGATACACTCACCTCAAAAGAGAAGTTCCACCAATGTGCATCAAATACCATAGGCTTACCCATATTTTCTTTACCTTAGTGTACAGAAAGTCAAGTTAGCATGACTATAGGACTTTATTCGTCTTGTAATGTAGGCTTGGGGGGCTGGTATGGTACATAGGGGTATATTAAGTTACTAAGCCTCCTTGGCACTACACTAAATTTGGGAGCCACACTTTAACCAATTTCCTTTTATTCCACCCTTATTTTTCCCTTTTATTCTTTTATCGTACATTTAGGTTGGGTGTG